>NW_024097516.1:0-87049 GCF_016545835.1 Crotalus tigris
AAAATTCAACTTAGTGTTAGTGTTAGATCACCATGAACCCGTAGAGCAAAATGGACATCACCAGCAAATTCGGAGTACTTGGGTATCGTTAGGAGGGAACTGAATTTTCTAGGCTGGCCTATCTATATTTGTTGGATAAATACATGGGAAAATCCCATTGGAGGAAAATTCCACTTAGGGTTAGGGTTAGGTCACCGTGAACCCGTATACCAAAATGGACATCGCCAGCAAATATGGAGTGCTTGTTTATGGTTAGGAGGTCACTGACTTACCTTGGCTGCCATATCTATGTTTCCTGGGAAAATACATTGGAAAATCTGATTTGAGGAAAATTCCACTTAGGGTTAGGGTTAAGTCACCGTGAACCCATACAGCAAAAAGGACATTGCCAAAAAATTTGGAGTTCTTGGTTATGGTTAGGATGACACTTACTTTACTAGTCTGCCCTATCTATGTTTTCTGGTAAAATACATTAGGAAATCCAATTGGAAGAAAATTCCACTTAGGGTTAGGGTTATGTCACCATAAACTTGTAGAGCAAAATGGACATCGGGAGCAAATTCGGACTTCTTGGCTATGGTTAGAAGGACACTGACTTTTCTACCCTGCCCTATCTATGTTTCCTGGTAAAATACATGGAAAATCCAATTGGAGGAAAATTCCACTTAGTATTAGTGTTAGATCACCATGAACCTGTAAAGCAAAATGGACATCGCCAACAAATTTGGAGTTCTTGGGTATGGTTAGGAGGTTACTGAGTTTTCAAGGCTACCCTATCTATATTTCCTGGGAAAATACATGGAATAATCTCATTCGAGGAAAATTCCACTTAGGGTTAGGTCACCGTGAACCCGTAAAACCAAAATGGACATCGCCAGCAAATTCGGAGTGCTTACGTATGGTTAGGAGGTCACTGACTTATCTTGGCTGCCATATCTATGTTTCTTGGATAAATACATGGGAAAATCTCATTGGAGGAAAATTCCACTTAGGGTTAGGGTTAGGTCAACATGAACTCGTATAACAAAATGGACATTGCCAAAAAATTTGGAGTTCTTGCTTATTGTTAGGATGACACTGACTTTACTAGTCTGCCCTATCTATGTTTCCTGGTAAAATACATGGAAAATTCAATTGGAGGAAAATTCCATTTAGAGTAAGGGTTACGTCACCATGAAGTCGTAGAGCAAAATGGACATCGGGAGCAAATTCCGACTTCTTCGGTATCGTTAGGAGTACACTGACCTTTCTACCCTGCCCTATCTATGTTTCCTGGTAAAGTACATGGAAAATCCAATTGGAGGAAAATTGCACTTAGTGTTATGGTTAAGTCACCATGAACCGGTAGAGCAAAATGGACATTGCCAACAAATTTGGAGTTCTTGGTTATGGTTAGGATGACACTGACTTAACTAGTCTGCCCTATCTATGTTTCTTGGATAAATACATGGGAAAATCTCATTGGAGGAAAATTCCACTTAGGGTTAGGGTTACGTCAACATGAACTCGTATAACAAAATGGACATTGCCAAAAAATTTGGAGTTCATGCTTATCGTTAGGATGACACTGACTTTACTAGTTTGCCCTATCTATGTTTCCTGGAAAAATACATGGAAAATCCAATTGGAGGAAAATTCCACTTAGGGTTAGGGTTAGGTCACCGTGAAACCGTACACCAAAATGGACATCGCCAGCAAATACGGAGTGCTGGCTCATGTTTAGGATGTCACTGACTTATCTTGGCTGCCCTATATAGGTTTCTTGGATAAATACATTGGAAAATCCCATTGGAGGAAAATTCCACTTAGGGTTAGGGTTAGTTCAACATGAACTCGTAGAGGAAAAATGGACATCACCAGCAATATCAGACTACTTGGGTATGGTTAGGAGGGCACTGACTTTTCTACCCTGCCCTATCTATGTTTCCTGGGAAAATACATGGGAAAATCTCATTGGAGGAAAATTCCACTTAGGGTTAGGGTTACGTCAACATGAACTGGTATAACAAAATGGACATTGCCAAAAAATTTGGAGTTCATGCTTATCGTTAGGATGACACTGACTTTACTAGTCTGCCCTATCTAGGTTTCTTGGATAAATACATGGGAAAATCCCATTGGAGGAAAATTCCACTTAGGGTTAGGGTTAGGTCAACATGAACTCGTAGAGGAAAAATGGACATCACCAGGAATATCAGACTACTTGGGTATGGTTAGGAGGGCACTGACTTTTCTACCCTGCCCTATCTATGTTTCCTGGGAAAATACATGGGAAAATCTCATTAGAGGAAAATTCCACTTCGAGTTAGGGTTAAGTCACCATGAACCCGTACAGCAAAATGGACATTGCCAACAAATTTGGAGTTCTTGGTTATGGTTAGGATGACACTGACTTTACTAGTCTGCCCTATCTATGTTTTCTGGTAAAATACATTAGGAAATCCAATTGGAAGAAAATTCCACTTAGGGTTAGGGATACATCACCATAAACTGGTAGAGCAAAATGGACATCGGGAGCAAATTCAGACTTCTTCGGTATCATTAGGAGTACACTGACCTTTCTACCCTGCCCTATCTATGTTTCCTGGTAAAGTACATGGAAAAACCAATTGAAGGAAAATTCAACTTAGTGTTAGTGTTAGATCACCATGAACCCGTAGAGCAAAATGGACATCACCAGCAAATTCGGAGTACTTGGGTATCGTTAGGAGGGAACTGAATTTTCTAGGCTGGCCTATCTATATTTGTTGGATAAATACATGGGAAAATCCCATTGGAGGAAAATTCCACTTAGGGTTAGGGTTAGGTCACCGTGAACCGTAGTCCCCCGCCACACACTGGACATCGCACAAATATGGAGTGATCTGCTTATGTGTTAGGAGGGTCACTGATTTACCTTGCTCAGCCACTATCAATGTTCTAGGGGAAATTACATTGGAGAAAGATCTGCTTTGAGGAAAATTCACACTTAGGTTACGTTGTTTTTTTTTAATGTCACGTTGAACCCATACACAGCAAAAGACATGCCAAAAAATTGGAGGTCTTGGTTATGGTTCGGATAGACACTACTTACTAGTCTGCCCTATCTTGTTTTTCTGGTAAAAACATATCGGAAATCACAGGCAAAATAGTCCACTTAGGTTATAGGGTTATGTCACCATGAAACTGGTAGTAAGCAAAAATGGACATCGGATGAAATTCGGACTTCTTGAGATACTGGTTAGAACGCGGACACTGGACGTTTTCTACCCTGCCTTATCTATGTTTCTGGCTAAACTTACAGGAAAAATCCAATTGGAGGAAAATTCCACTTAGTATTAGTGTTAGATCACCATGAACCTGTAAAGCAAAATGGACATCGCCAACAAATTTGGAGTTCTTGGGTATGGTTAGGAGGTTACTGAGTTTTCAAGGCTACCCTATCTATATTTCCTGGGAAAATACATGGAATAATCTCATTGGAGGAAAATTCCACTTAGGGTTAGGTCACCGTGAACCCGTAAAACCAAAATGGACATCGCCAGCAAATTCGGAGTGCTTACGTATGGTTAGGAGGTCACTGAATTATCTTGGCTGCCATATCTATGTTTCTTGGATAAATACATGGGAAAATCTCATTGGAGGAAAATTCCACTTAGGGTTAGGGTTAGGTCAACATGAACTCGTATAACAAAATGGACATTGCCAAAAAATTTGGAGTTCTTGCTTATTGTTAGGATGACACTGACTTTACTAGTCTGCCCTATCTATGTTTCCTGGTAAAATACATGGAAAATTCAATTGGAGGAAAATTCCATTTAGAGTAAGGGTTACGTCACCATGAAGTCGTAGAGCAAAATGGACATCGGGAGCAAATTCCGACTTCTTCGGTATCGTTAGGAGTACACTGACCTTTCTACCCTGCCCTATCTATGTTTCCTGTAAGTACATGGAAAATCCAATTGGAGGAAATACGCAATAGGGGTATAGGTTTAAGTCACCATGAAACGGTTAGAGCAAAATGGACATTGCCAACAATTTGGAGTTCTGTGTTATGGTATAGGATGACCACTGACTTAACTGTCTGCCATAATCTATGTTTCTTGGATAAACATGGGACACTTCATTGGAGGAAAATTCAACTTAGGGTTAGGGTTACGTACAACAGGAACGACGTATAACAAATGGACATTGCCAAAAAATACTTGTGAGTTCATGTTATCGTTCCGGATGACACTGACTTTACAGTCTGCCCTATCTATGTTTATCCTGCGAAAAAATACATGGATGGAAAATCCAATTGGAGGAAAAGTCCACTTAGGGTTAGGGTTAGGTCACCGTGAACCCGTACACCAAAATGGACATCGCCAGCAAATACGGAGTGCTGGCTCATGTTTAGGATGTCACTGACTTATCTTGGCTGCCCTATCTAGGTTTCTTGGATAAATACATTGGAAAATCCCATTGGAGGAAAATTCCACTTAGGGTTAGTTCAACATGAACTCGTAGAGGAAAAATGGACATCACCAGCAATATCAGACTACTTGGGTATGGTTAGGAGGGCACTGACTTTTCTACCCTGCCCTATCTATGTTTCCTGGGAAAATACATGGGAAAATCTCATTGGAGGAAAATTCCACTTAGGGTTAGGGTTACGTCAAGATGAACTGGTATAACAAAATGGACATTGCCAAAAAATTTGGAGTTCATGCTTATCGTTAGGATGACACTGACTTTACTAGTCTGCCCTATCTAGGTTTCTTGGATAAATACATGGGAAAATCCCATTGGAGGAAAATTCCACTTAGGGTTAGGGTTAGGTCAACATGAACTCGTAGAGGAAAAATGGACATCACCAGGAATATCAGACTACTTGGGTATGGTTAGGAGGGCACTGACTTTTCTACCCTGCCCTATCTATGTTTCCTGGGAAAATACATGGGAAAATCTCATTAGAGGAAAATTCCACTTCGAGTTAGGGTTAAGTCACCATGAACCCGTACAGCAAAATGGACATTGCCAACAAATTTGGAGTTCTTGGTTATGGTTAGGATGACAATGACTTTACTAGTCTGCCCTATCTATGTTTCCTGGTAAAATACATTAGAAAATCCAACTAGAGGAAAATTCTACTTAGAGTTAGGGTTACGTCACCATGAAGTTGTAGTGCAAAATGGCCATCGGTAGCAAATTCGGACTGCTTGCGTATGGTTAAGAGGACAGTGACTTTTCTACCCTGCCCTATCTATGTTTCCTGGTAAAGTACATGGAAAAACCAATTGGAGGAAAATTCCACTTAGTGTTAGTGTTAGATCACCATGAACCCGTAGAGCAAAATGGACATCACCAGCAAATTCGGAGTACTTGGTTATGGTTAGGAGGGCACTGACTTTTCTACCCTGCCTTATCTATTTTTCCTGGGAAAATACATGGGAAAATCTTATTGGAGGAAAATTCCACTTAGGGTTAGGGTTAAGTCACCGTGAACACGTACAGCAAAATGGACATCGCCAGCAAATACGGAGTGCTTGTTTAGGGTTAGGAGGTCACTGACTTATCTTGGCTGCCATATCTATGTTTCCTGGGAAAATACATTGGAAAATCTGATTGGAGGAAAATTCCACTTAGGGTTAGGGTTAAGTCACCGTGAACCCATACAGCAAAATGGACATTGCCAACAAATTTGGAGTTCTTGGTTATGGTTAGGATGACACTGACTTTACTAGTCTGCCCTATCTTTGTTTCCTGGTAAAATACATTAGAAAATCCAACTGGAGGAAAATTCTACTTAGAGTTAGGGTTACGTCACCATGAAGTTGTAGTGCAAAATGGCCATCGGTAGCAAATTCGGACTGCTTGCGTATGGTTAAGAGGACAGTGACTTTTCTACCCTGCCCTATCTATGTTTCCTGGTAAAGTACATGGAAAAACCAATTGGAGGAAAATTCCACTTAGTGTTAGTGTTAGATCACCATGAACCCGTAGAGCAAAATGGACATCACCAGCAAATTCGGAGTACTTGGTTATGGTTAGGAGGGCACTGACTTTTCTACCCTGCCTTATCTATTTTTCCTGGGGAAATACATGGGAAAATCTTATTGGAGGAAAATTCCACTTAGGGTTAGGGTTAAGTCACCGTGAACACGTACAGCAAAATGGACATCGCCAGCAAATACGGAGTGCTTGTTTAGGGTTAGGAGGTCACTGACTTATCTTGGCTGCCATATCTATGTTTCCTGGGAAAATACATTGGAAAATCTGATTGGAGGAAAATTCCACTTAGGGTTAGGGTTAAGTCACCGTGAACCCATACAGCAAAATGGAGATTGCCAAAAAATTTGGAGTTCTTGGTTATGGTTAGGATGACACTTACTTTACTAGTCTGCCCTATCTATGTTTTCTGGTAAAATACATTAGGAAATCCAATTGGAAGAAAATTCCACTTAGGGTTAGGGATACATCACCATAAACTGGTAGAGCAAAATGGACATCGGGAGCAAATTCAGACTTCTTCGGTATCATTAGGAGTACACTGACCTTTCTACCCTGCCCTATCTATGTTTCCTGGTAAAGTACATGGAAAAACCAATTGAAGGAAAATTCAACTTAGTGTTAGTGTTAGATCACCATGAACCCGTAGAGCAAAATGGACATCACCAGCAAATTCGGAGTACTTGGGTATCGTTAGGAGGGAACTGAATTTTCTAGGCTGGCCTATCTATATTTGTTGGATAAATACATGGGAAAATCCCATTGGAGGAAAATTCCACTTAGGGTTAGGGTTAGGTCACCGTGAACCCGTATACCAAAATGGACATCGCCAGCAAATACGGAGTGCTTGTTTATGGTTAGGAGGTCACTGACTTACCTTGGCTGCCATATCTATGTTTCCTGGGAAAATACATTGGAAAATCTGATTTGAGGAAAATTCCACTTAGGGTTAGGGTTAAGTCACCGTGAACCCATACAGCAAAAAGGACATTGCCAAAAAATTTGGAGTTCTTGGTTATGGTTAGGATGACACTTACTTTACTAGTCTGCCCTATCTATGTTTTCTGGTAAAATACATTAGGAAATCCAATTGGAAGAAAATTCCACTTAGGGTTAGGGTTATGTCACCATAAACTTGTAGAGCAAAATGGACATCGGGAGCAAATTCGGACTTCTTGGCTATGGTTAGAAGGACACTGACTTTTCTACCCTGCCCTATCTATTTTCCTGGTAAAATACATGGAAAATCCAATTGGAGGAAAACTCCACTTAGTATTACTGTTAGATCACCATGAACCTGTAAAGCAAAATGGACATCGCCAACAAATTTGGAGTTCTTAGGTATGGTTAGGAGGGTACTGAGTTTTCAAGGCTACCCTATCTATATTTCCTGGGAAAATACATGGAATAATCTCATTGGAGGAAAATTCCACTTAGGGTTAGGACACCGTGAACCCGTACACCAAAATGGACATCGCCAGCAAATTCGGAGTGCTTACGTATGGTTAGGAGGTCACTGACATATCTTGGCTGCCCTATCTATGTTTCTTGGATAAATACATGGGAAAATCCCATTGGAGGAAAATTCCACTTAGGGTTAGGGTTACGTCAACATGAACTCGTATAACAAAATGGACATTGCCAAAAAATTTGGAGTTCATGCTTATCGTTAGGATGACACTGACTTTACTAGTCTGCCCTATCTATGTTTCCTGGAAAAATACATGGAAAATCCAATTGGAGGAAAATTCCACTTAGGGTTAGGGTTAGGTCACCGTGAACCCGTACACCAAAATGGACATCGCCAGCAAATACGGAGTGCTGGCTCATGTTTAGGATGTCACTGACTTATCTTGGCTGCCCTATCTAGGTTTCTTGGATAAATACATGGGAAAATCCCATTGGAGGAAAATTCCACTTAGGGTTAGGGTTATGTCAACATGAACTCGTAGAGGAAAAATGGACATCACCAGGAATATCAGACTACTTGGGTATGGTTAGGAGGGCACTGACTTTTCTACCCTGCCCTATCTATTTTTCCTGGGAAAATACATGGGAAAATCTCATTGGAGGAAAATTCCACATAGGGTTAGGTTTAGGTCAACATGAACTCGTAGAGCAAAATGGACATCACCAGCAAATTCGGAGTACTTGGGTATGGTTAGGAGGGCACTGACTTTTCTACCCTGCCCTATCTATGTTTCCTGGTAAAATACATTAGAAAATCCAATTGGAAGAAAATTCCACTTAGGGTTAGGGTTACGTCACCATAAACCCGTAGAGCAAAATGGACATAGGGAGCAAATTCGGACTGCTTGGGTATGGTTAGGAGGACACTGATTTTTCTACCCTGCCCTATCTATGTTTCCTGGTAAAATACATGGAAAATCCAAATGGAGGAAAATTCCACTTAGTGTTATGGTTAGGTCACCATGAACCCGTACACCAAAATGGACATCGCCAGAAAATACGAAGTGCTTGCTCATGGTTAGGAGGTCACTGGCTTATCTTGGCTGCCCTATCTATGTTTCTTGGATAAATACATAGCAAAATCCCATTAGAGGAAAATTCCACTTAGGGTTAGGGTTAGGTCAACATGAACTCATAGAGCAAAATGGACATCACCAGCAATTTCGGAGTATTTGGGTATGGTTAGGAGGGCACTGCGTTTTCTAGGCTGGCCTATCTATGTTTCCTGGGAAAATACATGGGAAAATCCCATTGGAGGAAAATTCCACTTAGGGTTAGGGTTAGGTCACCGAGAACCCATACACCAAAATGGACATCGCCAGCAAATACGGAGTGCTTGCTTATGGTTAGGAGGTCACTGACTTATCATGGCTTCCCTATCTAGGTAACTTGGATAAATACATGGGAAAATCCAATTGGAAGAAAATTCCACTTAGGGTTAGGGTTAAGTCACCATGAACTCATAGAGCAAAATGGACATTGCCAACAAATTTGGAGTTCTTGGTTATAGTTACGATGACACTGTTTTTACTAATCTGCCCTATCTATGTTTCCTGGTAAAATACTTTAGAAAATCCAGTTGGAGGAAAATTCCACTTAGAATTAGGGTTACGTCACCATGAAGTCGTAGAGCAAATGGACATCGGGAGCAAATTCGGACTTCTTCGGTATGATTAGGAGGGCACTGATTTTTCTACCATGCCCTATCTATATTTCCTGGGAAAATACATGGGAAAATCTCATTGGAGGAAAATTCCACTTAGGGTTAGGGTTAATTCACCGTGAACCCGTACAGCAAAATGGACTTTGCCAGCAAATTCGGAGTGCTTGCTTATTGTTAGGAGGTCACTGACTTATATTGGCTGCCCTATCTATGTTTCTTGGATAAATACATGGGAAAATCCCATTGGAGGAAAATTCCACTTAGGGTTAGGGTTAGGTCTACATGAACTCATAGAGCAAAATGGACATCATCAGCAAATTCGGAGTACTTGTGTATGGTTAGGATGACACTGACTTTTCTACCCTGCCCTATCTATGTTTCCTGGTAAAATACATGGAAAACCCAATTGGAGGAAAATTCCTCTTAGTGTTACCGTTAGGTTACCATGAACCCATAGAGCGAAATGGACATCGCCAACAAATTTGGAGTTCTTGGGTATGCTTAGGAGGGCACTGAGTTTTCAAGGCTGGCCTATCTATGTTTCCTTGGAAAATACATGGAAAAATCTCATTAGAGGAAAATTCGACTTAGGGTTAGGGTTAGGTCACCATGAACCCGAACACCAAAATGGACATCTTCAGCAAATACGGAGTGATTGCTTATATTTAGGAGGTCACTTACTCCCCATGGCTGCCCTATCTATATTTCTTGGATAAATACATGGGAAAATCCCATTGGAAGAAAATTCCACTTAGGGTTAGGGTTAGGTCACCTTGAACCCGTACACCAAAATGGACATCGCCAGCAAATACGGAGAGCTTGCTCATGGTTAGGAGGTCACTTACTTATCTTGGCTGCCCTATCTACTTTTCTTGGGAAAATACATGGGAAAATCCCACTGGAGGAAAATTCCACTTAGGGTTAGGGTTAGGTCAACATGAACTCGTAGAGCAAAATGGACATCACCAGCAATATCGGAGTACTTGGGTATGGTTAGGAGGGCACTGACTTTACTAGTCTGCCCTATCTATGTTTCCTGGTAAAATACATTAGAAAATCCAATTGGAAGAAAATTCCACTTAGGGTTAGGGTTAAGTCACCGTGAACCCGTACAGCAAAATGGACATCACCAGCAATTACAGAGTGCTTGCTTATGGTTAGACGGTCACTGACTTATCTTGGCTGCCCTATCTAGGTTTCTTGGATAAATACATGGGAAAATCCCATTGGAGGAAAATTCCACTTAGGGTTAGGGTTAAGTCACCGTGAACCCCTATAGCAAAATGGACATTACCAAAAAATTTGGAGTTCTTCGTTATGGTTTGGATGACACTGACTTTGCTAGTCTGCCCTATCTATGTTTCCTGGTAAAATACATTAGAAAATCCAATTGGAGGAAAATTCCACTTAGAGTTAGGGTTATGTCACCATGAAGTCGTAGACCAAAATGGACATCGGGAGCAAATTCAGACTGCTTGGGTATAGTTAGGAGGACACTGACTTTTCCACCCTGCCCTATCTATGTTTCCTGGTAAAATACATGGAAAATCCAATTGGAGGAAAATTCCACTTAGTGTTATGGTTAGGTCACCATGAACCCGTAGAGCAAAATGTACATCCCCAACAAATTTGGAGTTCTTGTGTATGGTTAGGAGGGCACTGAATTTTCAAGGCTGGCCTATCTATGTTTCCTGGGAAAATACATGGAAAAATCTGATTGGAGGAAAATTCCACTTAGGGTTAGGGTTAGGTCACCGTGAACCCGAACACCAAAATGGACATCTCCAGCAAATTCGGAGTGCTTGCTTATGGTTAGGAGGTCACTGACTTATCATCGCTGCCCTATCTATATTTCTTGGATAAATACATGGCAAAATCCCATTGTAGGAAAATTCCACTTAGGGTTATGGTTAGGTTAACATGAACTCGTAGAGCAAAAAGGACATCACCAGCAAATTCGGAGTACTTGGGTATGGTTAGTAGGGCACTGAGTTTTCTAACCTGCCCTATCGATGATTCCTGGGAAAATACATGGAAAAATCTCATTGGAGGAAAATTCTACTTAGGGTTAGGGTTAAGTCACCGTGAACCCGTAGAGCAAAATGGACATCACCAACAAATTTTGAGTTCTTTGGTATGCTTAGGAGGGCACTGAATTTTCAAGTCTGGTCTATCTATGTTTCCTCGGAAAATACATGGAAAAATCTCATTGGAGGAAAATTCCACATAGGGTTAGGTTTAGGTCAACATGAACTCGTAGAGCAAAATGGACATCACCAGCAAATTCGGAGTACTTGGGTATGGTTAGGAGGGCACTGACTTTTCTACCATGCCCTATCTATGTTTCCTGGTAAAATACATTAGAAAATCCAATTGGAAGAAAATTCCACTTAGGGTTAGGGTTACGTCACCATAAACCCGTAGAGCAAAATGGACATAGGGAGCAAATTCGGACTGCTTGGGTATGGTTAGGAGGACACTGATTTTGCTACCCTGCCCTATCTATGTTTCCTGGTAAAATACATGGAAAATCCAAATGGAGGAAAATTCCACTTAGTGTTATGGTTAGGTCACCATGAACCCGTACACCAAAATGGACATCGCCAGAAAATACGAAGTGCTTGCTCATGGTTAGGAGGTCACTGGCTTATCTTGGCTGCCCTATCTATGTTTCTTGGATAAATACATAGCAAAATCCCATTAGAGGAAAATTCCACTTAGGGTTAGGGTTAGGTCAACATGAACTCATAGAGCAAAATGGACATCACCAGCAATTTCGGAGTACTTGGGTATGGTTAGGCGGGCACTGACTTTTCTACCCTGCCCTATCTATGTTTCCTGGGAAAATACATGGGAAAATCTCATTGGAGGAAAATTCCACTTAGGTTAGGGTTAAGTCACCGTGAACCGATAGAGCAAAATGCAAATCGCGAACAAATTTGGAGTTCTTGGTTATGATTAGGATGACACTGACTTTACTAGTCTGCCCTATCTATGTTTTCTGGTAAAATACTTTAGAAAATCCAATTGGAGGAAAATTCCACTTAGGGTTAGGGTTACGTCACAATGAAGTCATAGAGCAAAAGTGACATCGGGAGGAAATTCGGACTTCTTGGGTATAATTAGGAGGACAATGACTTTTCTACCCTGCCCTATCTATGTTTCCTGGGAAAATACATGGAAAAATCTCATTGGAGGAAAATTCTACTTAGGGTTAGGGTTAAGTCACCATGAACCGGTAGAGCAAAATGGACATTGCCAACAAATTTGGAGTTCTTGGTTATGGTTAGGATGACACTGACTTTACTAGTCTGCCCTATCTATGTTTCCTGGTAAAATACATTAGAAAATCCAATTGGAAGAAAATTCCACTTAGGGTTAGGGTTACGTCACCATGAAGTCATAGAGCAAAATGGACACCTGGATCAAATTCGGACTTTTTCAGTATGGTTAGGAGGACACTGACTTTTCTACCCTGCCCTATATATGTTTCCTCGTAAAGTACAAGGAAAAACCAATTGGAGGAAAATTCCACTTAGGGTTAGTGTTAGATCACCATGAACCCATAAAGCAAAATGGACATTGCCAACAAATTTGGAGTTCTTGGGTATGGTTAGGAGGGCACTGACTTTTCTTCCCTGCCCTATCTATGTTTCCTGGGAAAATACATGGGAAAATCTCATTGGAGGAAAATTCCACTTAGGGTTAGGGTTAAGTCACTGTGAACCCGTACAGCAAAATGGACATTGCGAACAAATTTGGAGTTCTTGGTTATGATTAGGATGGCACTGACTTTATTAGTCTGCCCTATCTATGTTTCCTGGTAAAATACATGGAAAATCCAATTGGAGGAAAATTGCACTTAGTGTTATGGTTAGGTCACCATGAACCCGTAGAGCAAAATGGACATCGCCAACTAATTTGGAGTTCTTGGGTATGGTTAGGTGGGCACTGAGTTTTCTACTCTGGCCTATCTATGTTTCCTGGGAAAATACATGGAAAAATCTCATTGGAGGAAAATTCCACTTAGGTTAGGGTTAAGTCACCGTGAACCGATAGAGCAAAATGCAAATCGCGAACAAATTTGGAGTTCTTGGTTATGATTAGGATGACACTGACTTTACTAGTCTGCCCTATCTATGTTTTCTGGTAAAATACTTTAGAAAATCCAATTGGAGGAAAATTCCACTTAGGGTTAGGGTTACGTCACAATGAAGTCATAGAGCAAAAGTGACATCGGGAGGAAATTCGGACTTCTTGGGTATACTTAGGAGGACAATGACTTTTCTACCCTGCCCTATCTATGTTTCCTGGGAAAATACATGGAAAAATCTCATTGGAGGAAAATTCTACTTAGGGTTAGGGTTAAGTCACCATGAACCGGTAGAGCAAAATGGACATTGCCAACAAATTTGGAGTTCTTGGTTATGGTTAGGATGACACTGACTTTACTAGTCTGCCCTATCTATGTTTCCTGGTAAAATACATTAGAAAATCCAATTGGAAGAAAATTCCACTTAGGGTTAGGGTTACGTCACCATGAAGTCATAGAGCAAAATGGACACCTGGATCAAATTCGGACTTCTTCAGTATGGTTAGGAGGACACTGACTTTTCTACCCTGCCCTATCTATGTTTCCTCGTAAAGTACAAGGAAAAACCAATTGGAGGAAAATTCCACTTAGGGTTAGTGTTAGATCACCATGAACCCATAAAGCAAAATGTACATTGCCAACAAATTTGGAGTACTTGGGTATGGTTAGGAGGGCACTGACTTTTCTTCCCTGCCCTATCTATGTTTCCTGGGAAAATACATGGGAAAATCTCATTGGAGGAAAATTCCACTTAGGGTTAGGGTTAAGTCACTGTGAACCCGTACAGCAAAATGGACATTGCGAACAAATTTGGAGTTCTTGGTTATGATTAGGATGGCACTGACTTTATTAGTCTGCCCTATCTATGTTTCCTGGTAAAATACATGGAAAATCCAATTGGAGGAAAATTGCACTTAGTGTTATGGTTAGGTCACCATGAACCCGTAGAGCAAAATGGACATCGCCAACTAATTTGGAGTTCTTGGGTATGGTTAGGTGGGCACTGAGTTTTCTACTCTGGCCTATCTATGTTTCGTGGGAAAATACATGGAAAAATCTCATTGGAGGAAAATTCAACTTAGGGTTAGGGTTAGGTCACCGAGAACCCGTACTCCAAAATGGACATCACCAGCAAATACGGAGTTCTTGCTTATGGTTAGGAGGTCACTGACTTATCATGGCTTCCCTATCTATATTTCTTGGAGAAATACATGGGAAAATCCAATTGGAGGAAAATTCCACTTAGGGTTAGGGTTAGATCAACATGAATTCGTAGAGCAAGATGGACATCACCAGCAATTTCAGAGTTCTTGGGTATGGTTAGGAGGGCACTGAGTTTTCAAGGCTGGCCTATCTATGTTTCCTGGGAAAATACATGGAAAAATCTCATTGGAGGAAAATTCCACTCAGGGTTAGGCTCACGTCACCATGAACCCGTACACCAAAATGGACATCGCCAGAAAATACGGAGTGCTTGCTCATGGTTAGGAGGTCACTGGCTTATCTTGGCTGCCCTATCTATGTTTCTTGGATAAATACATAGCAAAATCCCATTGGAGGAAAATTCCACTTAGGGTTAGGGTTAGGTGAACATGAATTCGTAGAGCAAGATGGACATCACCAGCAATTTCGGAGTACTTGGGTATGGTTAGGAGGGCACTGACTTTTCTACCCTGCCCTATCTATGTTTCCTGAGAAAATACATGGGAAAATCTCATTGGAGGAAAATTCCACTTAGGGTTAGGGTTAAGTCACCGTGAACCGATAGAGCAAAATGGAAATCGCCAACAAATTTGGAGTTCTTGGTTATGGTTTGGATGACACTGACTTTACTAGTCTGCCCTATCTATGTTTCCTGGTAAAATACATTAGAAAATCCAATTGGAGGAAAATTCCACTTAGGGTTAGGGTTACGTCACAATGAAGTCGTAGAGCAATATTGATATCGGGAGGAAATTCGGACTGCTTGGGTATGATTAGGAGGTCACTGACTTTTCTACCCTGCCCTATCTATATTTCCTGGTAAAATACATGGAAAATCCAATTGGAGGAAAATTCCACTTAGTGTTATGGATAGGTCACTATGAACCCGAAGAGCAAAATGCACATCGCCAACAAATTTGGAATTCTTGCTTATAGTTAGGAGGGCACTGAGTTTTCATGGGTGGCCTATCTATGTTTCCTGGGAAAATACATAGGAAAATCCCATTGGAGGAAAATTCCACTTAGGGTTAGCGTTAGGTCACTGGGAACCCGTACACCAAAATGGACATCGCCAGCAAATACGGAGTGCTTGCTTATGGTTGGGAGGTCACTGACTTATCTTGGCTGCCCTATCTAGGTTTCTTGGATAAATACATGGGAAAATCCCATTGGAGGAAAATTCCATTTAGGGTTAGGGTTAGTTCACCGTGAACCCGTATAGCAAAATGGACATTGCCAACAAATTTGGAGTACTTGAGTATGGTTAGGAGGACACTGACTTTTCTACCCTGCCCTATCTATGTTTCCTGGTAAAATACATGGAAGAATCTCATTGGAGGAATATTCCACTTAGGGTTAGGGTTAAGTCACCGTTGACCCGTATAGCAAAATGGACATCACCAGCAAATACGGAGTGCTTGCTCATGGTTAGGAGGTCACTTGCTTATTTTGGCTGCCCTATGTTTCTTGGTTAAATACATGGGAAAATCCCACTGGAGGAAAATTCCACTTAGGGTTAGGTTTAGGTCACCGAGAATCCGTACTCCAAAATGGACATCACCAGCAAATACGGAGTGCTTGCTTATGGTTAGGAGGTCACTGACTTATCATGGCTTCCCTATCTATATTTCTTGGAGAAATACATGGGAAAATCCAATTGGAGGAAAATTCCACTTAGTGTTATGGTTAGGTCACCATGAACCCGTAGAGCAAAATGGACATCGCCAACAAATTTGGAGTTCTTGTTTATGGTTAGGAGGGCACTGAGCTTTCAAGGCTGGCCTATCTATGTTTCCTGGGAAAATACATGGAAAAATCTCATTGGAGGAAAATTCGACTTAGAGTTAGGCTCAGGTCACCATGAATCCGTACACCAAAATGGACATCGCCAGAAAATACGGAGTGCTTGCTCATGGTTAGGAGGTCACTGGCTTATCTTGGCTGCCCTATCTATGTTTCTTGGATAAATACATAGCAAAATCCTATTGGAGGAAATTTCCACTTAGGGTTAGGGTTAGGTGAACATGAATTCATAGAGCAAGATGGACATCACCAGCAATTTCGGAGTACTTGGGTATGGTTAGGAGGGCACTGACTTTTCTACCCTGCCCTATCTATGTTTCCTGAGTAAATACATGGGAAAATCTCATTGGAGGAAAATTCCACTTAGGGTTAGGGTTAAGTCACCATGAACCGATAGAGCAAAATGGAAATCGCCAACAAATTTGGAGTTCTTGGTTATGGTTAGGATGACACTGACTTTACTAGTCTGCCCTATCTATGTTTCCTGGTAAAATACATTAGAAAATCCAATTGGAGGAAAATTCCACTTAGGGTTAGGGTTACGTCACAATGAAGTTGTAGAGCAATATTGACATCGGGAGGAAATTCGGACTGCTTGGTATGATTAGGAGGTCACTGACTTTTCTACCCTGTCCTATCTATATTTCCTGGTAAAATACATGGAAAATCCAATTGGAGGAAAATTCCACTTAGTGTTATGGTTAGGTCACGATGAACACGAAGAGCAAAATGGACATCGCCAACAAATTTGGAGTTCTTGCTTATAGTTAGGAGGGCACTGAGTTTTCATGGGTGGCCTATCTATGTTTCCTGGGAAAATACATAGGAAAATCCCATTGGAGGAAAATTCCACTTAGGGTTAGCGTTAGGTCACTGGGAACCCGTACACCAAAATGGACATCGCCAGCAAATACGGAGTGCTTGCTTATGGTTGGGAGGTCACTGACTTATCTTGGCTGCCCTATCTAGGTTTCTTGGATAAATACATGGGAAAATCCCATTGGAGGAAAATTCCACTTAGGGTTAAGGTTAGGTCAACATGAACCCGTAGAGCAAAATGGACATCGCCAGCAATATCGGAGTACTTGGGTATCGTTAGGAGGGCACTGACTTTTCTACACTGCCCTTTCTATTTTTCCTGGTAAAATACATTAGAAAATCCAACTGGAGGAAAATTCCACTTAGGGTTATGGTTAGGTCACCATGAACCCGTAGAGCAAAATGGACATTGCCAGCAAATTTGGAGTTCTTGCTTATGATTAGGAGGGCACTGACTTTATTAGTCTGCCCTATCTATGTTTCCTGGTAAAATACATTAGAAAATCCAATTGGAGGAAAATTCCACTTAGAGTTAGGGTTACGTCACCATGACGTCGTAGACCAAAATGTACATCGGGAGCAAATTCGGACTGCTTGGGTATGGTTAGGAGGACACTGACTTTTCTACCCTGCCCTATCTATGTTTCCTCGTAAAGTACAAGGAAAAACCAATTGGAGGAAAATTCCACTTAGTGTTAGTGTTAGATCACCATGAACCCGTAGAGCAAAATGGACATCGCCAACAAATTTGGAGTTCTTGGGTATGGTTAGGAGGGCACTGAGTTTTCAAGGCAGGCCTATCTATGTTTCCTGGGAAAATATATGGAAAAACCAATTGGAGGAAAATTCCATTTAGTGTTAGTGTTAGATCACCATGAACCCATAAAGCAAAATGGACATTGCCAGCAAATTTGGAGTTCTTGCTTATGATTAGGAGGGCACTGACTTTATTAGTCTGCCCTATCTATGTTTCCTGGTAAAATACATTAGAAAATCCAATTGGAGGAAAATTCCACTTAAGTTAGGGTTACGTCACCATGACGTCGTACACCAAAATGGACATCGGGAGCAAATTCGGACTGCTTGGGTATGGTTAGGAGGACACTGATTTTTCCACCCTGCTCTATCTATGTTTCCTGGTAAAATACATGGAAAATCCAATTGGAGGAAAATTGCACTTAGTGTTATGGTTAGGTCACCATGAACCCGTAGAGCAAAATGGACATCGCCAACTACTTTGGAGTTCTTGGGTATGGTTAGGAGGGCACTGACTTTTCTACTCTGGCCTATCTATATTTCCTGGGATAATACATGGAAAAATCTCATTGGAGGAAAATTCAACTTAGGGTTAGGGTTAGGTCAACGAGAACCCGTACTCCAAAATGGACATCACCAGCAAATACGGAGTTCTTGCTTATGGTTAGGAGGTCACTGACTTATCATGGCTTCCCTATCTATATTTCTTGGAGAAATACATGGGAAAATCCAATTGGAGGAAAATTCCACTTAGTGTTATGGTTAGGTCACCATGAACCCGTAGAGCAAAATGGACATCGCCAAGAAATTTGGAGTTCTTGTTTATGGTTAGGAGGGCACTGAGTTTTCAAGGCTGGCCTATCTATGTTTCCTGGGAAAATACATGGAAAAATCTCATTGGAGGAAAATTCCACTCAGGGTTAGGCTCACGTCACCATGAACCCGTACACCAAAATGGACATCGCCAGAAAATACGGAGTGCTTGCTCATGGTTAGGAGGTCACTGGCTTATCTTGGCTGCCCTATCTACGTTTCTTGGATAAATACATGGGAAAATCCCATTGGAGGAAAATTCCACTTAGGGTTAAGGTTAGGTCAACATGAACCCGTAGAGCAAAATGGACATCACCAGCAATATCGGAGTACTTGGGTATCGTTAGGAGGGCACTGACTTTTCTACCCTGCCCTTTCTATTTTTCCTGGTAAAATACATGGAAAATCCAACTGGAGGAAAATTCCACTTAGTGTTATGGTTAGGTCACCATGAACCCGTAGAGCAAAATGGACATTGCCAACAAATTTGGAGTTCTTGCTTATGATTAGGAGGGCACTGACTTTATTAGTCTGCCCTATCTATGTTTCCTGGTAAAATACATTAGAAAATCCAATTGGAGGAAAATTCCACTTAGAGTTAGGGTTACGTCACCATGACGTCGTAGACCAAAATGGACATCGGGAGCAAATTCGGACTGCTTGGGTATGGTTAGGAGGACACTTACTTTTCTACGCTGCCCTATCTATGTTTCCTCGTAAAGTACAAGGAAAAACCAATTGGAGGAAAATTCCACTTAGTGTTAGTGTTAGATCACCATGAAACCGTAGAGCAAAATGGACATCGCCAACAAATTTGGAGTTCTTGGGTATGGTTAGGAGGGCACTGAGTTTTCAAGGCAGGCCTATCTATGTTTCCTGGGAAAATATATGGAAAAAACAATTGGAGGAAAATTCCATTTAGTGTTAGTGTTAGATCACCATGAACCCATAAAGCAAAATGGACATCGCCAGAAAATACGGAGTGCTTGCTCATGGTTAGGAGGTCACTGGCTTATCTTGGCTGCCCTATCTATGTTTCTTGGATAAATACATAGCAAAATCCCATTGGAGGAAAATTCTAATTAGGGTTAGGGTTAGGTCAACATGAATTCGTAGAGCAAAATGGACATCACCATTAATTTCTGAGAACTTGGGTATGGTTAGGAGGGCACTGACTTTACTAGTCTGCCCTATCTATGTTTCCTGGTAAAATACATTAGAAAATCCAATTGGAGGAAAAATCCACTTAGGGTTAGTGTTAGGTCACAATGAAGTCGTAGAGCAATATTGACATCGGGAGGAAATTCGGACTGCTTGGGTATGATTAGGAGGTCACTGACTTTTCTACCCTGCCCTATCTATATTTCCTGGTAAAATACATGGAAAATCCAATTGGAGGAAAATTCCACTTACTGTTATGTTTAGGTCACTATGAACCCGAATAGCAAAATGGACATCGCCAACAAATTTGGAGTTCTTGCTTATAGTTAGGAGGGCACTGAGTTTTCATGGGTGGCCTATCTATGTTTCCTGGGAAAATACATAGGAAAATCCCATTGGAGGAAAATTCCACTTAGGGTTAGCGTTAGGTCACTGTGAACGCGTACACCAAAATGGACATCGCCAGCAAATACGGAGTGCTTGCTTATGGTTGGGAGGTCACTGACTTATCTTGGCTGCCCTATCTAGGTTTATTGGATAAATCCATGGGAAATTCTCATTGGAGGAAAATTCCACTTAGGGTTAGGATTAGTTCACCGTGAACCCGTATAGCAAAATGGACATTGCCAACAAATTTGGAGTTCTTGCGTATGGTTAGGAGGACACTGACTTTTCTACCCTGCCCTATCTATGTTTCCTGGGAAAATACATGGAAAAATCTCATTGGAGGAATATTCCACTTAGGGTTAGGGTTAAGTCACCATGAATCCGTACACCAAAATGGACATCGCCAGAAAATACGGAGTTCTTGCTCATGGTTAGGAGGTCACTGGCTTATCTTGGCTGCCCTATCTATGTTTCCTGGTAAAATACATGGAAAATCCAATTGGAGGAAAATTCCACTTAGTGTTATGGTTAGGTCACTATGAACCCGAAGAGCAAAATGGACATTGCCAACAAATTTGGAGTTCTTGCTTATAGTTAGGAGGGCACTGAGTTTTCATGGGTGTCCTATCTATGTTTCCTGGGAAAATACATAGAAAAATCCCATTGGAGGAAAATTCCACTTAGGGTTAGCGTTAGGTCACTGGGAACCCGTACACCAAAATGGACATCGCCAGCAAATACGGAGTGCTTGCTTATGGTTGGGAGCTCACTGACTTATCTTGGCTGCCCTATCTAGGTTTCTTGGATAAATACATGGGAAAATCCCATTGGAGGAAAATTCCACTTAGGGTTAGGGTTAGTTCACTGTGAACCCGTATAGCAAAATGGACATTGCCAACAAATTTGGAGTTCTTGAGTATGGTTAGGAGGACACTGACTTTTCTACCCTGCCCTATCTATGTTTCCTGGGAAAATACATGGAAAAATCTCATTGGAGGAATATTCCACTTAGGGTTAGGGTTAAGTCACCATGAATCCGTACACCAAAATGGACATCGCCAGAAAATACGGAGTTCTTGCTCATGGTTAGGAGGTCACTGGCTTATCTTGGCTGCCCTATCTATGTTTCCTGGTAAAATACATGGAAAATCCAATTGGAGGAAAATTCCACTTAGTGTTATGGTTAGGTCACTATGAACCCGAAGAGCAAAATGGACATTGCCAACAAATTTGGAGTTCTTGCTTATGATTAGGAGGGCACTGACTTTATTAGTCTGCCCTATCTATGTTTCCTGGTAAAATACATTAGAAAATCCAATTGGAGGAAAATTCCACTTAGAGTTAGGGTTACGTCACCATGACGTCGTAGACCAAAATGGACATCGGGAGCAAATTCGGACTGCTTGGGTATGGTTAGGAGGACACTGACTTTTCTACCCTGCCCTATCTATGTTTCCTCGTAAAGTACAAGGAAAAACCAATTGGAGGAAAATTCCACTTAGTGTTAGTGTTAGATCACCATGAAACCGTAGAGCAAAATGGACATCGCCAACAAATTTGGAGTTCTTGGGTATGGTTAGGAGGGCACTGAGTTTTCATGGGTGGCCTATCTATGTTTCCTGGGAAAATACATAGGAAAATCCCATTGGAGGAAAATTCCACTTAGGGTTAGCGTTAGGTCACTGGGAACCCGTACACCAAAATGGACATCGCCAGCAAATACGGAGTGCTTGCTTATGGTTGGGAGCTCACTGACTTATCTTGGCTGCCCTATCTAGGTTTCTTGGATAAATACATGGGAAAATCCCATGGAGGAAAATTCCACTTAGGGTTAGGGTTAGTTCACCGTGAACCCGTATAGCAAAATGGACATTGCCAACAAATTTGGAGTTCTTGAGTATGGTTAGGAGGACACTGACTTTTCTACCCTGCCCTATCTATGTTTCCTGGGAAAATACATGGAAAAATCTCATTGGAGGAATATTCCACTTAGGGTTAGGGTTAAGTCACCGTGGACCCGTGTAGCAAAATGGATATCGCCAGCAAATACGGAGTGCTTGCTCATGGTTAGGAGGTCACTGGCTTATTTTGGCTGCCCTATGTTTTTTGGTTAAATACATGGGAAAATCCCTTTGGAGGAAAATTCCACTTAGGGTTAGGTTTAGGTCACCGAGAACCCGTATTCCAAAATGGACATCACCAGCAAATACGGAGTGCTTGTTTATGGTTAGGAGGTCACTGACTTATCATGGCTTCCCAATCTATATTTCTTGGAGAAATACATGGGAAAATCCAATTGGAGGAAAATTCCACTTAGAGTTAGGGTTATGTCACCATGAAGTCGTACACCAAAATGGACATCGGGAGAAAATTCGGACTGCTTGGGTATGGTTAGGAGGACACTGATTTTTCCACCCTGCCCTATCTATGTTTCCTGGTAAAATACATGGAAAATCCAATTGGAGGAAAATTGCACTTAGTGTTATGGTTAGGTCACCATGAACCCGTAGAGCAAAATGGACATCGCCAACTAATTTGGAGTTCTTGGGTATGGTTAGGAGGGCACTAAGTTTTCTACTCTGGCCTATCTATGTTTCCTGGGAAAATACAGGGAAAAACTCATTGGAGGAAAATTCAACTTAAAGTTAGGGTTAGGTCACCAAGAACCCGTACTCCAAAATGGACATCACCAGGAAATATGGAGTGCTTGCTTATGGTTAGGAGGTCACTGACTTATCATGGCTTCCCTATCTATATTTCTTGGAGAAATACATGGGAAAATCCATTTGGAGGAAAATTCCACTTAGTGTTATGGTTAGGTCACCATGAACCCGTAGAGCAAAATTGACATCGCCAACAAATTTGGAGTTCTTGTTTATGGTTAGGAGGGCACTGAGTTTTCAAGGCTGGCCTATCTATGTTTCCTGGGAAAATACATGGAAAAATCTCATTGGAGGAAAATTCCACTCAGGGTTAGGCTCACGTCACCATGAACCCGTACACCAAAATGGACATCGCCAGAAAATACGGAGTGCTTGCTCATGGTTAGGAGGTCACTGGCTTATCTTGGCTGCCCTATCTATGTTTCTTGGATAAATACATAGCAAAATCCCATTGGAGGAAAATTCCACTTAGGGTTAGGGTTAGGTGAACATGAATTCGTAGAGCAAGATGGACATCACCAGCAATTTCGGAGTACTTGGGTATGGTTAGGAGGGCACTGACTTTTCTACCCTGCCCTATCTATGTTTCCTGAGAAAATACATGGGAAAATCTCATTGGAGGAAAATTCCACTTAGGGTTAGGGTTAAGTCACCGTGAACCGATAGAGCAAAATGGAAATCGCCAACAAATTTGGAGTTCTTGGTTATGGTTTGGATGACACTGACTTTATTAGTCTGCCCTATCTATGTTTCCTGGTAAAATACATTAGAAAATCCAATTGGAGGAAAATTCCACTTAGAGTTAGGGTTACGTCACCATGACGTCGCAGACGAAAATGGACATCGGGAGCTAATTCGGACTGCTTGGCTATGGTTAGGAGTACACTGACTTTTCCACCCTGCCCTATCTATGTTTCCTGGTAAAATACATGGAAAATCCAATTGGAGGAAAATTCCACTTAGGGTTATGGTTAGGTCACCATGAACCCGTAGAGCAAAGTCGACATCGCCATCAAATTTGGAGTTCTTGGTTATGGTTAGGAGGGCACTGAGTTTTCTACGCTGGCCTATCTATGTTTCCTGGGAAAATACATGGAAAAATCTCATTGGAGGAAAATTCAACTTAGGGTTAGGGTTAGGTCACCGAGAACCCGTACTCCAAAATGGACATCGCCAGCAAATACGGAGTGCTTGCTCATGGTTAGGAGGTCACTGGCTTATTTTGGCTGCCCTATGTTTCTTGGTTAAATATATGGGAAAATCCCATTGGAGGAAAATTCCACTTAGGGTTAGGGTTAGGTCAACATGAACTCGTAGAGCAAAATGGACATCACCAGCAATATTGGAGTACTTGGGTATGTTTAGGAGGGCACTGAGTTTTCAAGGCAGGCCTATCTATGTTTCCTTGGAAAATATATGGAAAAACCAATTGGAGGAAAATTCCATTTAGTGTTAGTGTTAGACCACCATGAACCCGTAGAGCAAAATGGACATCGCCAACAAATTTGGAGTTCTTGCTTGTAGTTAGGAGGGCACTGAGTTTTAAAGTCTGGCCTATCTATGTTTCCTGGGAAAATACATGGAAAAATCTCATTGGAGGAAAATTCGACTTAGGGTTAGGGTTACGTCACCGTGAACCCGTACAGCAAAATGTAGATTGCCAACAAATTTGGAGTTCTTGGTTATGGTTAGGATGACACTGACTTTACTAGTCTGCCCTATCTATTTTTCCTGGTAAAATACATTATAAAATCCAATTGGAAGAATATTCCACTTAGGGTTAGGGTTACGTCACCATGTAGTTGTAGAGCAAAATGGACATCGGGATCAAATTCGGACTTCTTCGGTATGGTTAGGAGGGCACTAAGTTTTCTACTCTGGCCTATCTATGTTTCATCGTAAAGTACAAGGAAAAACCAATTGGAGGAAAATTTCACTTAGGGTTAGTGTTAAATCAGCATGAACCCGTAGAGCAAAATGGACATCGCCAACAAATTTGGAGTTCTTGGGTATGGTTAGGAGGGCACTGAGTTTTCAAGGCAGGCCTATCTATGTTTCCTGGGAAAATATATGGAAAAACCAATTGGAGGAAAATTCCATTTAGTGTTAGTGTTAGATCACCTTGAACCCATAAAGCAAAATGGACATTGCCAACAAATTTGGAGTTCTTGGGTATGGTTAGGAGGGCACTGACTTTTCTACCCTGCCCTATCTATGTTTCCTGGGAAACTACATCGGAAAATCTCATTGGAGGAAAATTCCACTTAGGGATAGGGTTAAGTCACTGTGAAACCGTACAGCAAAATGGACATTGCGAACAAATTTGGAGTTCTTGGTTATGATTAGGATGGCAGTGACTTTATTAGTCTGCCCTATCTATGTTTCCTGGTAAAATACATTAGAAAATCCAATTGGAGGAAAATTCCACTTAGAGTTAGGGTTACGTCACCATGATGTCGTAGAACAAAATGGACATCAGGAGCAAATTCGGACTGCTTGGGTATGGTTAGGAGGACACTGACTTTTCCACCCTGCCCTATCTATGTTTCCTGTAAAATACATGGAAAATCCAATTGGAGGAAAATTCCACTTAGTGTTATGGTTAGGTCACCATGAACCCGTAGAGCAAAATGGACATCGCTAACAAATTTGGTGTTCTTGGGTATGGTTAGGAGGGCACAGAGTTTTCTAGGCTGGCCTATCTATGTTTCCTGTGAAAATACATGGAAAAATCTCATTGGAAGAAAATTCAACTTAGGGTTAGGGTTAGGTCACCGAGAACCCGTACTCCAAAATGGACATCGCCAGCAAACACGGAGTGCTTGCTCATGGTTAGGAGGTCACTGGCTTATCTTGGCTGCCCTATCTATATTTCTTGGATAAATACATTGCAAAATCCCATTGGAGGAAAATTCCACTTAGGGTTAGGGTTAGGTCAACATGAACTCGTAGAGCAAAATGGACATCACCAGCAAATTCGGAGTACTTGGGTGTGGTTAGGAGGGCACTGACTTTTCTACCTGGCCCTATCTATGTTTCCTGGGAAAATACATGGGAAAATCTCATTGGAGGAAAATTCCACTTAGGGTTAGGGTTAGGTCAGTTTTCTGCATGCAACTTTCGCCTGTCTTTTATCTCTACAGAATTTTCCTCCAGTTGATTTTCCATGTATTTTACCAGGAAACATAGATAGGGAAGCGTAGAAAAGTCAGTGTCCTCCTAACCATACCCAAGAAGTCCGAATTTGATGACGATGTCTATTTTTCTCTACGAGTTCATGGTAATGTAACCCTAAGCCTAAGTGGAATTTTCCTACAAAGGGATTTTCCCATATATTTTATGAGGAAACATAGATAGAGAAGGGTAGAATAGTCAGTTTCCTCCTAACCATACCCAAGAACTCCGAATTTGTTGGCAATGTCCATTTTCCTCTATGGTTTCATGGTAACCTAACCCTAACACTAAGTGGAATTTTCCTCCATTTAGATTTTCCCATGTATTTTCCCAGGAAACATAGATAGGGCAGGGTAGAAAAGTCAGTGCCCGCCTAACCATATCCAAGTACTCCGATATTACTGGTGATGTCCATTTTGCTCTACAAGTACAAGTTGACGTAACCCTAACCCTAAGTGGAATTTTCTTCCAATTGGATTTTCCATGTATTTTACTAAAAAACATAGATAGGGCAGTGTAGAAAATACAGTGTCCTCCTAACCATACCCAAGCAGTCCGAATTTGCTGGTGATGTCCAATTTGCTCTACAAGTACAAGTTGATGTAACCCTAACCCTACGTGGAATTTTCTTCCAATTGGATTTTCCATGTATTTTACCAAAAAACATAGATAGGGCAGGGTAGAAAAGTCAGTGTCCTCCTAACCATACCCAAGCAGTCCGAATTTGCTGGTGATGTCCAATTTGCTGTACGGGTTCACGGTGACTTAACGCTAACCCTTAGTGGAATTTTCCTCCAATGAGATTTTCCCATGTATTTTCCCAGGAAACATAGATAGGGCAGGGTAGAAAAGTCAGTGCCCGCCTATTCATACCCAAGTACTCCGATATTGCTGGTGATGTCCATTTTGCTCTACAAGTACAAGTTGACCTAACCCTAACCCTAAGTGGAATTTTCCTCCAATGGGATTTTCCCATGTATTTATCCAAGAAACATAGATAGGGCAGCCAATATAAGTCAGTGACCTCCTAACCATACCCAAGAACTCCAAATTTGTTGGCGATGTCCATTTTGCTCTACGAGTTCATGTTGACCTAACCCTAACCCTAAGTGGAATTTTCCTCCAATTGGTTTTTCCATGTACTTTACCAGGAAACATATATAGGGCATGATAGAAAAGTCAGTGTCCTACTAACCATACCGAAGAAGTCCGAATTTGCTCCCGATGTCCATTTTGCTATACGAGTTTATGGTGACGTAACCCTAACCCTAAGTGGAATTTTTTTCCAATTGGATTTTCTAATGTATTTTACCAGGAAACATAGATAGGGCAGACAAGATATGTCAGTGACCTCCTAACCACACCCAAGCAGTCCGAATTTGCTGGTGATGTCCAATTTGCTGTATGGATTCACGGTGACTTAACCCTAACCCTAAGTGGAATTTTCCTCCAATGAGATTTTCCCATGTATTTTCCCAAGAAACCTAGATAGGGCAGGGTAGAAAGGTCAGTGCCCGCCTAACCATACCCAAGTACTCCGATATTGCTCGTGATGTCCATTTTGCTCTACGAGTTCAAATTGACCTAACCCTAAGTGGAATTTTCCTCCAATGGGATTTTCCCATGTATTTATCCAAGAAACATAGATAGGGCAGCCAAGATAAGTCAGTGACCTCCTAACCACACCCAAGAAGTCCGAATTTGCTCCCGATGTCCATTTTGCTCTATGACTTCATGGTGACGTAACCCTAATTCTAAGTGGAATTTTCCTCCAATTGGATTTTCTAATGTATTTTACCAGGAAACATAGAAAGGGCAGGGTAGAAAAGGAAGTGTCCTCCTAACCATACCCAAGCAGTCCGAATTTGCTCTCGATGTCCATTTCGCTCTACGACTTCATGGTAACGTAACCCTAACTCTAAGTGGAATTTTTCTCCAATTGGATTTTCTAATGTATTTTACCAGGAAACATAGATAGGGAAGCGTAGAAAAGTGAGTGTCCTCCTAACCATACCCAAGAAGTCCGAATTTGATGGCGATGTCTATTTTTCTCTACGAGTTCATGGTAATGTAACCCTAAGCCTAAGTGGAATTTTCCTACAAAGGGATTTTCCCATATATTTTATAGGGAAACATAGATAGAGAAGGGTAGAATAGTCAGTTTCCTCCTAACCATACCCAAGAACTCCGAATTTGTTGGCAATGTCCATTTTCCTCTATGGTTTCATGGTAACCTAACCCTAACACTAAGTGGAATTTTCCTCCATTTAGATTTTCCCATGTATTTTCCCAGGAAACATAGATAGGGCAGGGTAGAAAAGTCAGTGCCCGCCTAACCATATCCAAGTACACCGATATTGCTGGTGATGTCCATTTTGCTCTACAAGTACAAGTTGACGTAACCCTAACCCTAAGTGGAATTTTCTTCCAATTGGATTTTCCATGTATTTTACTAAAAAACATAGATAGGGCAGGGTAGAAAATATAGTGTCCTCCTAACCATACCCAAGCAGTCCGAATTTGCTGGTGATGTCCAATTTGCTGTACGGGTTCACGGTGACTTATCGCTAACCCTTAGTGGAATTTTCCTCCAATGAGATTTTCCCATGTATTTTCCCAGGAAACATAGATAGGGCAGGGTAGAAAAGTCAGTGCCCGCCTATTCATACCCAAGTACTCCGATATTGCTGGTGATGTCCATTTTGCTCTACAAGTACAAGTTGACCTAACCCTAACCCTAAGTGGAATTTTCCTCCAATTGGATTTTCCCATGTATTTATCCAAGAAACATAGATAGGGCAGCGAATATAAGTCAGTGACCTCCTAACCATACCCAAGAACTCCAAATTTGTTGGCGATGTCCATTTTGCTCTACGAGTTCATGTTGACCTAACCCTAACCCTAAGTGGAATTTTCCTCCAATTGGTTTTTCCCTGTACTTTACCAGGAAACATAGCTAGGGCAGGATAGAAAAGTCAGTGTCCTACTAACCATACCCAAGCAGTCCGAAGTTGCTCCCAATGTCCATTTCGCTCTACGACTTCATAGTGACGTAACCCTAACTCTAAGTGGAATTTTCCTCCAATGGGATTTTCCCATGTATTTATCCAAGAAACATAGATAGGGCAGCCAATATAAGTCAGTGACCTCCTAACCCTACCCAAGAACTCCAAATTTGTTGGCGATGTCCATTTTGCTCTACGGGTTCATGGTGGTCTAACACAAACACTAAGTGGAATTTTCCTCCAATTGGTTTTTCCATGTATTTTACCAGGAAACATAGATAGGGCAGACTAGTAAAGTCAGTGTCATCCTAACCATAAGCAAGAACTCCAAATTTTTTGGCAATGTCCATTTTGCTATACGGGTTCACGGTGACTTAACCCTAACCCTAAGTGGAATTTTCCTCCTATGAGATTTTCCCATGTATTTTCCCAGGAAACATAGATAGGCCAGCGTTGAAAATTCAGTGCCCTCCTAACCATACCCAAGGACTCCAAATTTGTTGGCGAAGTCCATTTTGCTCTACGAGTTCAAGTTGACCTAACCTTAACCCTGAGTGGAATTTTCCTCCAATGGGATTTTCCCATGTATTTATCCAAGAAATAAAATAGGTCAGCCAAGATAAGTCAGTGACCTCCTAACCATAAGCAAGAACTCCGAATTTGCTGGCGATCTCCATTTTGGTGTACGGGTTCACGGTGACCTAACCCTAACCCTAAGTGGAATTTTCCTCCAATGAGATTATTCCATGTATTTTCCCAGGAAACATAGATAGGCCAGCCTTGAAAACTCAGTGCCCTCCTATCCATACCCAAGAACTCCAAATTTGTTGGCGATGTCCATTTTGCTCTACTGGTTCATGGTGGTCTAACACAAACTGTAAGTGGTATTTTCCTCCAATTGGTTTTTCCATGTATTTTACCAGGAAACATAGATAGGGCAGACTAGTAAAGTCAATGTCATCCTTACCATAAGCAAGAACTCCAAATTTTTTGGCAATGTCCATTTTGCTATACGGGTTCATGGTGACTTAACCCTAACCCTAAGTGGAATATTCCTCCTATGAGATTTTCCCATGTATTTTCCCAGGAAACATAGATAGGGCAGGGTAGAAAATTCAGTGCCCGCCTAACCATACCCAAGTACTCCGATATTGCTGGTGATTTCTATTTTGCTCTACGAGTTCAAGTTAACCTAACCCTAACCCTAAGTGGAATTTTCCTCCAATGGGATTTTCCCATGTATTTATCCAAGAAACATACATAGGGCAGCCAACATAAGTCAGTGACCTCCTAACCATAAGCAAGCACTCCGAATTTGCTGGCGATGTCCATTTTGGTGTATGGGTTCATGGTGACCTAACCCTAACCCTAAGTGGAATTTTCCTCCAATGAGATTTTTCCATGTATTTTCCCAGGAAACAGAGATAGGCCAGCCTTGAAAACTCAGTGCCCTCCTAACCATACCCAAGAACTCCGAATTTGTTGGCGATGTCCATTTTGCTCTACGGGTTCATGGTGACCTAACCATAAAACTAAGTGGAATTTTCCTCCAATTGGATTTTCCATGTACTTTACCAGGAAACATACATAGGGCAGGATAGAAAAGTCAGTGTCCTCCTAACCATACCGAAGAAGTCCGAATTTGCTCCCGATGTCCATTTTCCTCTACGAGTTTATGATGACGTAACCCTAACCCTAAGTGGAATTTTCTTCCAATTGGATTTTTTAATGTATTTTACCAGGAAACGTAGATAGTGCAGGTTACTGTGAACCCCTACAGCAAAATGGACATCACCAGCAAAGACGGAGTGTTTGCTTATAGTTAAGAGGTCACTGACTTAACATGGCTGCCCTATCTATATTTCTTGGATAAATACATGGGAAAATCCCATTGGAGGAAAATTCCACTTAGGGTTAGGGTTAGGTCACCGTGAACCCGTACAGCAAAATGGACATCACCAGCAATATCAGAGTACTTGGGTATGGTTAGGAGGGCACTGACTTTTCTTTCCTCCCTATCTATGTTTCCTGGGAAAATACATGGGAAAATGTCATTGAAGGAAAATTCCACTTAGGGTTAGGGTTAGGTCACCGTGAACCCTTACACCAAAATGGATATTGCCAGCAAATATGGAGTGCTTGCTTATAGTTAGGAGGTCACTGACTTATCATGGCTGCCCTATCTATATTTCTTTGATTAAATACATGGCAAAATCTCATTGGAGGAAAATTCCACTTAGGGTTAGGGTTAGGTCAACATGAACTCGTAGAGCAAAATGGACATCACCAGCAAATTCGGAGTACTTGGGTATGGTTAGGAGGGTTCTGACTTTTCTACGCTGCCCTATCTATGATTCCTGGGAAAATTCATGGAAAAATCTCATTGGAGGAAAATTCCACTTAGGGTTAGGCTTAGGTCACCGTGAACCTGTACACCAAAATGGACATCGCCAGTAAATACGGAGTTCTTGCTTATGGTTAGGAGGTCACTGACTTATCATGGCTTCCCTATCTATATTTCTTGGATGAATACATGGGAAAATCCCATTGGAGGAAAATTCCGCTTAGGGTTACGGTTAGGTCACCGTGTCGCCGTACACCAAAATGGACATCGCCAGCAAATACGGAATGCTTGCTTATGGTTAGGAGGTCACTAACTTATCTTGGCTGCCCTATCTAGGTTTCTTGGATAAATACATGGGAAAATCCCATTGGAGGAAAATTCCACTTAGTGTTAGTGTTAGATCACCATGAACCCGTAGAGCAAAATGGAAATCGCCAACAAATTTGGAGTTCTTGGGTATGGTTAGGAGGGCATTGAGTTTTCAAGGCAAGCCTGTCTATGTTTCCTGGGAAAATATATGGAAAAACCAATTGGAGGAAAATTCCACTTAGGGTTAGGGTTAGGTCAACCTGAACTCGTAGAGCAAAATGCAAATCACCAGCAATATCGGAGTACTTGGTTATGGTAAGGCGGGCACTTACTTTTCTACCCTGCCCTATCTATGTTTTCTTGGAAAATACATGGGAAAATCTCATTGGAGGAAAATTCCACTTACGGTTAGGGTTATGTAACCGTGAACCCGTATAGCAAAATGGACATCGCCACCAAATACGGAATGCTAGCTCATGGTAAGAAGGTCACTGGCTTATCTTGGCTGCCCTATGTTTCTTGGATAAATACAAGGGAAAATCCCATTGGAGGAAAATTCCACTTAGGGTTAGTGTTAGGTCACCGTGAACCCATATAGGAAAATGGACATTGCCAGCAAATACGGAGTGCTTGCTCATGGTTAGGAGGTCCCTGACTTATCTTGGCTGCCCTATCTATGTTTCTTGGATAAATACATGGGAAAATCCCATTGGAGGAAAATTCCATTTAGGGTTAGGGTTAGGTCAACATGAACTCGTAGAGCAATATGGACATCACCAGCAATATCAGAGTACTTGGGTATGGTTAGGAGGGCTCTGACTTTTCTACCCTGCCCTATCTATGTTTCCTGATAAAATTCATGGAAAATCCAATTGGAGGAAAATTACACTTAGTGTTATGGTTAGGTCACCATGAACCCGTACAGCAAAATGGGCATCGCCAACAAATTTGGAGTTCTTGTTTCTGGTTAGGAGGGCACTGAGTTTTCAAGGCTGGCCTATCTATGGTTCGTGGGAAAATACATGGGAAAATCCCATTGGAGGAAAATTCCACTTAGGGTTACGGTTAGGTCATCGTGACCCCGTCCACCAAAATGGACATCGCCAGCAAATACGGAGTGCTTGCTTATGGTTAGGAGGTCACTGACTTATCTTGGCTGCCCTATCTAGCTTTCTTGGATAAATACATGGGAAAATCCCATTGGAGGAAAATTCCACTTAGGGTTAGGGTTAGGTCTCCATGAACCCGTATAGCACAATGGACATTGCCAACAAATTTGGAGTTCTTGGTTAAGGTTAGGATGACACTGACTTTACTAGTCTGCCCTATCTATGTTTCCTGGTAAAATACATTAGAAAATCCAATTGGAACAAAATTCCACTTAGGGTTAGGGTTACGTCACCATAAACTCGTAGAGCAAAATGGACATCGGGAGTAAATTCGGACTTCTTTGGTATGGTTAAGAGGAAACTCACTTTTCTACCCTGCCCTATTTATGTTTCCTGGTAAAGTACAAGGAAAAACCAATTGGAGGAAAATTCCACTTAGTGTTAGATCACCATGAACCCGTAGAGCAAAATGGACATCGCCAGCAAGTTCGGAGTGCTTGTTTATAGTTAGGAGGTCATTGACTAATCTTGGCTGCCCTATCTAGGTTTCTTGGATAAATAAATGGGAAAATCCCATTGGAGGAAAATTCCACTTAGGATTACGGCTAGGTCAACATGAACCCGTAGAGCAAAATGGACATCACCAGCAAATTCGGAGTACTTGGGTATGGTTAGCAGGGCACTGACTTTTCTACACTGCCCTATCTATGTTTCCTGGGAAAATAAACGGGAAAATCTCATTGGAGGAAAATTCCACTTAGGGTTAGGGTTAAGTCACCGTGAACCTGTATAGCAAAATGGACATCGCCAGCAAATACGGAGTGCTTGCTCATAGTTAGGAGGTCACTGGCTTATCTTGGCTGCATTATCTATGTTTCTTGGATTAAATACATGGCAAAATCTCATTGGAGGAAAATTCCACTTAGGGTTAGGGTTAGGTCAACATGAACTCATAGAGCAAAATGGACATCACCAGCAAATTGGGAGTACTAGGGTATGGGGAGGAGGGCACTGAATTTTCTACCCTGCCCTATCTATATTTCCTGGGAAAATACATGGAAAAATCTCATTGGAGGAAAATTCCACTTAGGGTTAGGCTTAGGTCACCGTGAACCCTTACAACAAAATGGACATCGCCAGCAAATACAGAGTGCTTGCTTATGGTTAGGAGGTCACTGACTTATCATGGCTGCCCTATCTATATTTCTTGCATAAATACATGGCAAAATCCCATTGGAGGAAAATTCCACTTAGGGTTAGGGTTAGGTCAACATGAACTCGTAGAGCAAAATGGACATCACCAGCATATTCGGAGTACTTGGGTATGGTTAGGAGGTCACTGACTAATCTTGGCTGCCCTATCTATGTTACTTGGATAAATACATGGGAAAATCTCATTGGAGGAAAATTCCACTTAGGGTTAGGACTAGGTCAACATGAACTCGTAGAGCAAAATGGACATCACCTGCAAATTCGGAGTACTTGGGTATGGTTAGCAGGGCACTGACTTTTCTACCCTGCCCTATCTATGTTTCCTGGGAAAATACATGGGAAAATCTCATTGGAGGAAAATTCCACTTAGGATTAGGGTTAAGTCACCGTGAACCTGTATAGCAAAATGGACATCGCCAGCAAATACAGAGTGCTTGCTCATGGTTTGGAGGTCACTGGCTTATCTTGGCTGCCCTATATATGTTTCTTGGATTAAATACAGGGCAAAATCTCATTGGAGGAAAATTCCACTTAGGGTTAGGGTTAAGTCACCGTGAACCTGTATAGCAAAATGGACATCGCCAGCAAATACGGAGTGCTTGCTCATAGTTAGGAGGTCACTGGCTTATCTTGGCTGCATTATCTATGTTTCTTGGATTAAATACATGGCAAAATCTCATTGGAGGAAAATTCCACTTAGGGTTAGGGTTAGGTCAACATGAACTCATAGAGCAAAATGGACATCACCAGCAAATTCGGAGTACTAGGGTATAGTGAGGTGGGCACTGAATTTTCTACCCTGCCCTATCTATGTTTCCTGGGAAAATACATGGAAAAATCTCATTGGAGGAAAATTCCACTTAGGGTTAGGGTTAGGTCACCGTGAACCCATACAGCAATATGCACATTGCCAGCAAATACGGAGTGCTTGCTCATGGTTAGGAGGTCACTGACTTATCTTGGCTGCCCTATCTATGTTTCCTGGGAAAATACATGGAAAAACCAATTGGAGGAAAATTCCACTTAGTGTTTGTTTTAGACCACCATGAACCCGTACAGCAAAATGGACATTGCCAACAAATTTAGAGTTCTTGGTTATGGTTAGGATGACACTGATTTTACTAGTCTGCCCTATCTATGTTTCCTGGTAAAATATATTAGAAAATCCAACTGGAAGAAAATTCCATTTAGGGTTAGGGTTACGTCACCATAATCTCGTAGAACAAAATGGACATCGGGAGCAAATTCGGACTTCTTCGATATGGTTAGGAGGACACTGACTTTTCTACCCTGCCCTATCTATGTTTCCTGGTAAAGTACAAGGAAAAACCAATTGGATGAAAATTCCATGTAGTGTTAGTGTTAGATCACCATGAATCCGTAGAGCAAAATGGACATCGCCAGCAAATTCGGAGTGCTTGATTTTGGTTAGGAGGTCACTGACTAATCTTGGCTGCCCTATCTATGTTTCTTGGATAAATACATGGGAAAATCAAATTGGAGGAAAATTCCACTTAGAGTTATGGTTAGGTCACCATGAACCCGTAGAGCAAAATGGACGTCGCCAACAACTTTGGAGTTCTTGGGTATGGTTACGAGGGCACTGAGTTTTCTAGGCTGGCCTATCTATGTTTCCTGGGAAAATACATGGAAAAATCTCATTGGAGGAAAATTCAACTAAGGGTTAGGGTTACGTCACCATAAACTCGTAGAGCAAAATGGACATCGGGAGCAAATTCGGACTTCTTCGGTATGGTTAGGAGGACACTGACTTTTCTACCCTGCCCTATCTATTTTTCCTGGTAAAGTACAAGGAAAAACCAATTGGAGGAAAATTCCACTTAGTGTTAGTGTTAGATCACCATGAACCCGTAGAGCAAAATGGAAATCGCCAACAAATTTGGAGTTCTTGGGTATGGTTAGGAGGGCACTGAGTTTTCAAGGCAGGCCTGTCTATGTTTCCTGGGAAAATATATGGAAAAACAAATTGGAGGAAAATTCCACTTAGGGTTAGGGTTAGGTCAACATGAACTCGTAGTGCAAAATGGAGATCACCAGCAATATCGGAGTACTTAGGTATGGTTAGGAGGGCTCTGACTTTTCTACCATGCCCTATCTATGTTTCCTGGTAAAATACATGGGAAAATCTCATTGGAGGAAAATTCCACTTAGTGTTATGGTTAGATCACAATGAACCCGTATAGCAAAATGGACATTGCCAACAAATTTCGAGTTCTTGGTTATGGTTAGGGTGAAACTGACTTTACTTGTCTGCCCTATCTATGTTTCCTGGTAAAATACATTAGAAAATCCAATTGGAAGAAAATTCCACTTAGAGTTATGGTTAGGTCACCATGAACCCGTAGAGCAAAATGGACATCGCCAACAACTTTGGAGTTCTTGGGTATGGTTAGGAGGGCACTGAGTTTTCTAGGCTGGCCTATCTATGTTTCCTGGGAAAATACATGGGAAAATCCAGTTGGAGGAAAATTCCACTTAGGGTTAGGTCACCATGAAATTGTAGAGCAAAATGGACACTGCCAGCAAATTCGGACTGCTTGGGTATGGTTAGGAGGACAGTGACTTTTCTACCCTGCTCTATCTATGTTTCCTGGTAAAATACATGGGAAAATCTCATTGGAGGAAAATTCCACTTAGGGTTAGGGTTAGGTCACCATGAACCCGTACACCAAAATGGACAATGCCACCAAATTTGGAGTTCTTTCTTATGGTTAGGATGACACTGACTTTTCTACCATGCCCTATCTATGTTTCCTGGTAAAATACATGGAAAATCCAATTGGAGGAAAATTCCACTTAGTGTTATGGTTAGGTCACGATGAACCCGTATAGCAAAATGGACATTGCCAACAAATTTCGAGTTCTTGGTTATGGTTAGGGTGAAACTGACTTTACTTGTCTGCCCTATCTATGTTTCCTGGTAAAATACATTAGAAAATCCAATTGGAAGAAAATTCCACTTAGAGTTATGGTTAGGTCACCATGAACCCGTAGAGCAAAATGGACATCGCCAACAACTTTGGAGTTCTTGGGTATGGTTACGAGGGCACTGAGTTTTCTAGGCTGGCCTATCTATGTTTCCTGGGAAAATAAATGGAAAAATCTCATTGGAGGAAAATTCAACTAAGGGTTAGGGTTAGGTCACCGAGAACCCGTACACCAAAATGGACATCGCCAGCAAATACGGAGTGCTTGCTTATGGTTAGGAGGTCACTGACTTATCTTTGCTGCCCTATCTAGGTTTCTTGGATAAATACATTGGATAATCCCATTGGAGGAAAATTCCACTTAGGGTTAGGGTTAAGTCACCGTGAACCCGTAGAGCAAAATGGACATCGCCAACAACTTTGGAGTTCTTGGGTATGGTTACGAGGGCACTGAGTTTTCTAGGCTGGCCTATCTATGTTTCCTGGGAAAATACATGGAAAAATCTCATTGGAGGAAAATTCAACTAAGGGTTAGGGTTAGGTCACCGAGAACCCGTGCACCAAAATGGACATCGCCAGCAAATACGGAGTGCTTGCTTATGGTTAGGAGGTCACTGACTTATCTTGGCTGCCCTATCTAGCTTTCTTGGATAAATACATGGGATAATCCCATTGGAGGAAAATTCCATTTAGGGTTAGGGTTAGGTCACCGTGAACCCGTATAGCAAAATGGACATTGCCAACAAATTTAGAGTTCTTGGTTATGGTTAGGATGACACTGATTTTATTAGTCTTCCCTATCTATGTTTCCTGGTAAAATATATTAGAAAATCCAACTGGAAGAAAATTCCACTTAGGGTTAGGGTTACGTCACCATAATCTCGTAGAACAAAATGGACATCGGGAGCAAATTCGGACTTCTTCGATATGGTTAGGAGGACACTGACTTTTCTACCCTGCCCTATCTATGTTTCCTGGTAAAGTACAAGGAAAAACCAATTGGATGAAAATTCCATGTAGTGTTAGTGTTAGATCACCATGAATCCGTAGAGCAAAATGGACATCGCCAGCAAATTCGGAGTGCTTGGTTTTGGTTAGGAGGTCACTGACTAATCTTGGCTGCCCTATCTATGTTTCTTGGATAAATACATGGGAAAATCCCATTGGAGGAAAATTCCACTTAGGGTTAGGGCTAGGTCAACATCAACTCGTAGAGCAAAATGGACATCACCAGCAAATTCGGAGTACTTGGGTATGGTTAGCAGGGCACTGACTTTTCTTCCCTGCCCTATCTATGTTTCCTGGGAAAATACATGGGAAAATCTCATTGGAGGAAAATTCCACTTAGGGTTAGGGTTAAGTCACTGTGAACCCGTACAGCAAAATTGTCATTGCCAACAAATTTGGAGTACTTGGTTATGATTAGGATGGCACTGACTTTATTAGTCTGCCCTATCTATGTTTCCTGGTAAAATACATTAGAAAATCCAATTGGAGGAAAATTCCACTTAGAGTTAGGGTTACGTCACCATGAAGTCGGAGAGCAAAATGGACATCGGGAGCAAATTCGGACTGCTTGGGTATGGTTAGGAGGACACGGACGTTTCTAACCTGCTCTATCTATTTTTTCTGGTAAAATACATGGAAAATCCAATTGGAGGAAAATTCCACTTAGTGTTATGGTTAGGTCACCATGAACCCGTAGAGCAAAATTTACATCGCCAACAAATTTGGAGTTCTTGGGTATGCTTAGGAGGGCACTGAGTTTTCAAGTCTGGCCTATCTATGTTTCCTGGGAAAATACATGGGAAAATCCCATTGGAGGAAGATTCCACATAGGGTTACGGTTAGGTCACCGTGACCCCGTACACCAAAACGGACATCGCCACCAAATATGGAGTGCTTGCTTATCGTTAGGAGGTCACTGACTTATCTAGGCTGCCCTATCTAGGTTTCTTGGATAAATACATTGGATAATCCCATTGGAGGAAAATTCCACTTAGGGTTAGGGTTAAGTCACCGTGAACACGTATAGCAAAATGGACATTGCCAACAAATTTGGAGTTCTTGGTTATGGTTAGGATGACACTGACTTTGCTAGTCTGTCCTATCTATGTTTCCTGGGAAAATACATAGAAAAATCTCATTGGAGGAAAATTCCACTTAGGGTTAGCCTTAGGTCACCATGAACCCTTACACCAAAATGGACATCGCCAGCAAATACGGAGTGCTTGCTTATGGTTAGGAGGTCACTGACTTATCATGGCTGCCCTATCTATATTTCTTGCATAAATACATGGCAAAATCCCATTGGAGGAAAATTCCACTTAGGGTTAGGGTTAGGTCAACATGAACTCGTAGAGCAGAATGGACATCACCAGCAAATTCGGAGTACTTGGGTATGGTTAGGAGGTCACTGACTAATCTTGGCTGCCCTATCTATGTTTCTTGGATAAATACATGGAAAAATCTCATTGGAGGAAAATTCCACTTAGGGTTAGGACTAGGTCAACATGAACTCGTAGAGCAAAATGGACATCACCCGCAAATTCGGAGTACTTGGGTATGGTTAGCAGGGCACTGAATTTTCTACCCTGCCCTATCTATGTTTCCTGGGAAAATACACGGGAAAATCTCATTGGAGGAAAATTCCACTTAGGGTTAGGGTTAAGTCACCGTGAACCTGTATAGCAAAATGGACATCGCCAGCAAATACGGAGTGCTTGCTCATGGTTTGGAGGTCACTGGCTTATCTTGGCTGCCCTATATATGTTTCTTGGATTAAATACATGGAAAATCTCATTGGAGGAAAATTCCACTTAGGGTTAGTGTTAGGTCAACATGAACTCGTAGAGCAAAATGGGCATCACCAACAAATTCGGAATACTTGGGTATGGTTAGGAGGGCACTGACTTTTCTAGGCTGCCCTATCTATGATTCCTGGGAAAATACATGGAAAAATCTCATTGGAGGAAAATTCCACTTAGAGTTAGGCTTAGGTCACCGTGAACCCGTACACCAAAATGGACGTCGCCAACAAATTTGGAGTTCTTGGGTATGCTTAGGAGGGCACTGAGTTTTCAAGTCTGGCCTATCTATGTTTCCTGGGAAAATACATGGAAAAATCTCATTGGAGGAAAATTCCACTTAGGGTTAGGACTAGGTCAACATGAACTCGTAGAGCAAAATGGACATCACCAGCAAATTCGGAGTACTTGGGTATGGTTAGCAGGGCACTGACTTTTCTACCCTGCCCTATCTATGTTTCCTGGGAAAATACACGGAAAAATCTCATTGGAGGAAAATTCCACTTAGGGTTAGGGTTAAGTCACCGTGAACCTGTATAGCAAAATGGACATCGCCAGCAAATACGGAGTGCTTGCTCATGGTTTGGAGGTCACTGGCTTATCTTGGCTGCCCTATATATGTTTCTTGGATTAAATACATGGAAAATCTCATTGGAGGAAAATTCCACTTAGGGTTAGGACTAGGTCAACATGAACTCGTAGAGCAAAATGGACATCACCAGCAAATTCGGAGTACTTGGGTATGGTTAGCAGGGCACTGACTTTTCTACACTGCCCTATCTATGTTTCCTGGGAAAATACACGGGAAAATCTCATTGGAGGAAAATTCCACTTAGGGTTAGGGTTAAGTCACCGTGAAGCTGTATAGCAAAATGGACATCGCCAGCAAATACGGAGTGCTTGCTCATGGTTTGGAGGTCACTGGCTTATCTTGGCTGCCCTATATATGTTTCTTGGATTAAATACATGGAAAATCTCATTGGAGGAAAATTCCACTTAGGGTTAGGGTTAGGTCACAGTGAACCGATACAGCAAAATGGACATTGCCAGCAAATACGATGTGCTTGCTCATGGTTAGGAGGTCACTGACTTATCTTGGCTGCCCTATCTATGCTTCTTGGATAAATACATGGGAAAATTCCATTGGAGGAAAATTCCACTTAGGGTTAGGGTTAGGTCAACATGAACTCGTAGAGCAAAATGGACATCACCAGCAAATTCGGAGTACTTCGGCATGGTTAGGAGGGCAATGACTTTTCTACGCTGCCCTATCTATGATTCCTGGGAAAATACATGGAAAAATCTCATTGGAGGAAAATTCCACTTAGGGTTAGGCTTAGGTCACCGTGAACCCATACAGCAAAATGGACATCGCCAGCAAATACGGAGTGCTTGCTCATGGTTAGGAGGTCACTGACTTATCTTGGCTGCCCTATCTATGTTTCTTGGATAAATACATGGGAAAATCCCATTGGAGGAAAATTCCACTTAGGGTTAGGGCTAGGTCAACATGAATTCGTAGAGAAAAATGGACATCACCAGCAAATTCGGAGTACTTGGGTATGGTTAGGAGGGCACTGACTTTTCTACCCTTCCCTATCTATGTTTCCTGGGAAAATACACGGGAAAATCTCATTGGAGGAAAATTCCACTTAGGGTTAGGGTTAAGTCACCATAAACTCGTACAGGAAAATGGACATTGCCAACAAATTTGGAGTTCTTGTTTATGGTTAGGAGGGCACTGAGTTTGCAAGGCTGGCCTATCTATCTTTCCTGGGAAAATACATGGGAAAAGACCATTGGAGGAAAATTCTACTTAGGGTTAGGTCACCATGAACCCGTGCACCAAAATTTACATCGCCAGCAAATACGGAGTGCTTGCTTATCGTTAGGAGGTCACTGACTTATCTTGACTGCCCTATCTAGGTTTCTTGGATAAATACATGGGAAAAACCAATTGGAGGAAAATTCCACTTAGGGTTAGGGTTAGGTCACCGTGAACTCGTATAGCAAAATGGACATTGCCAAGAAATTTGGAGTTCTTGGTTATGGTTAGGATGACACTGACTTTACTAGTCTGCCCTATCTATGTTTCCTGGTAAAATACATGGGAAAATCCTATTGGAGGAAAATTCCACTTAGTGTTAGTGTTAGATCACCATAAACCCGTAGAGCAAAATGGAAATCGCCAACAAATTTGGAGTTCTTGGGTATGGTTAGGAGGGCACTGAGTTTTCAAGGCAGGCCTGTCTATATTTCCTGGGAAAATATACGGAAAAACCAATTGGAGGAAAATTCCACTTAGGGTTAGGGTTAGGTCAACTTGAACTCGGAGAGCAAAATGGATATCACCAGCAATATCGTAGTACTTGGTTATGGTTAGGCGGGCACTTACTTTTCTACCCTGCCCTATCTATGTTTCCTGGGAAAATACATGGGAAAATCTCATTGGAGGAAAATTCCACTTACGGTTAGGGTTAAGTAACCGTGAACCCGTATAGCAAAATGGACATCGCCACCAAATACGGAGTGCTAGCTCATGGTCAGAAGGTCACTGGCTTATCTTTGCTGACCTATGTTTCTTGGATAAATACAAGGGAAAATCCCATTGGAGGAAAATTCCATTTAGGGTTAGGGTTAGGTCATCATGAACTCGTAGAGCAAAATGGACATCACCAGCAATATCGAAGTACTTGCGTATGGTTAGGAGGGCACTGACTTTTCTACCCTGCCCTATCTATGTTTCCTGGTAAAATACATTAGAAAATCCAATTGGAAGAAAATTCCACTTAGAGTTATGGTTAGGTCACCATGAACCCGTAGAGCAAAATGGACATCGCCAACAACTTTGGAGTTCTTGGGTATGGTTACGAGGGCACTGAGTTTTCTAGGCTGGCCTATCTATGTTTCCTGGGAAAATACATGGAAAAATCTCATTGGAGGAAAATTCAACTAAGGGTTAGGGTTAGGTCACCGAGAACCCGTGCACCAAAATGGACATCGCCAGCAAATACGGAGTGCTTGCTTATGGTTAGGAGGTCACTGACTTATCTTGGCTGCCCTATCTAGCTTTCTTGGATAAATACATGGGATAATCCCATTGGAGGAAAATTCCATTTAGGGTTAGGGTTAGGTCACCGTGAACCCGTATAGCAAAATGGACATTGCCAACAAATTTAGAGTTCTTGGTTATGGTTAGGATGACACTGATTTTATTAGTCTTCCCTATCTATGTTTCCTGGTAAAATATATTAGAAAATCCAACTGGAAGAAAATTCCACTTAGGGTTAGGGTTACGTCACCATAATCTCGTAGAACAAAATGGACATCGGGAGCAAATTCGGACTTCTTCGATATGGTTAGGAGGACACTGACTTTTCTACCCTGCCCTATCTATGTTTCCTGGTAAAGTACAAGGAAAAACCAATTGGATGAAAATTCCATGTAGTGTTAGTGTTAGATCACCATGAATCCGTAGAGCAAAATGGACATCGCCAGCAAATTCGGAGTGCTTGGTTTTGGTTAGGAGGTCACTGACTAATCTTGGCTGCCCTATCTATGTTTCTTGGATAAATACAGGGGAAAATCCCATTGGAGGAAAATTCCACTTAGGGTTAGGGCTAGGTCAACATCAACTCGTAGAGCAAAATGGACATCACCAGCAAATTCGGAGTACTTGGGTATGGTTAGCAGGGCACTGACTTTTCTTCCCTGCCCTATCTATGTTTCCTGGGAAAATACATGGGAAAATCTCATTGGAGGAAAATTCCACTTAGGGTTAGGGTTAAGTCACTGTGAACCCGTACAGCAAAATTGTCATTGCCAACAAATTTGGAGTACTTGGTTATGATTAGGATGGCACTGACTTTATTAGTCTGCCCTATCTATGTTTCCTGGTAAAATACATTAGAAAATCCAATTGGAGGAAAATTCCACTTAGAGTTAGGGTTACGTCACCATGAAGTCGTAGAGCAAAATGGACATCGGGAGCAAATTCGGACTGCTTGGGTATGGTTAGGAGGACACTGACGTTTCTAACCTGCTCTATCTATTTTTTCTGGTAAAATACATGGAAAATCCAATTGGAGGAAAATTCCACTTAGTGTTATGGTTAGGTCACCATGAACCCGTAGAGCAAAATTTACATCGCCAACAAATTTGGAGTTCTTGGGTATGCTTAGGAGGGCACTGAGTTTTCAAGTCTGGCCTATCTATGTTTCCTGGGAAAATACATGGGAAAATCCCATTGGAGGAAGATTCCACATAGGGTTACGGTTAGGTCACCGTGACCCCGTACACCAAAACGGACATCGCCACCAAATATGGAGTGCTTGCTTATCGTTAGGAGGTCACTGACTTATCTAGGCTGCCCTATCTAGGTTTCTTGGATAAATACATTGGATAATCCCATTGGAGGAAAATTCCACTTAGGGTTAGGGTTAAGTCACCGTGAACACGTATAGCAAAATGGACATTGCCAACAAATTTGGAGTTCTTGGTTATGGTTAGGATGACACTGACTTTGCTAGTCTGTCCTATCTATGTTTCCTGGTAAAATACATTTAAAAATCCAATTGGAAGAAAATAATAATAATAATAATAGTAAAGTTGGAAGGGACCTTGGAGGTCATCTAGTCCAACCCCCTGCTCGGGCAGGAAACCCTACACCATTTCGGACAAATGGCTGTCCAGTCTCTTCTTAAAAACTTCCAGTGTTGGAGCATTTACTGCTTCTGGAGGCAAGCTGTTCCACTGATTAATTGTTCTCACTGTCAGGAAGTTTCTCCTTAGTTCTAGGTTGCTTCTCTCCTTGATTAGTTTCCACCCGTTGCTTCTTGTCCTGCCTTCAGGTGCTTTGGAAAATAGCTTGATTCCCTCTTCTTTATGGCAGCCCCTGAGATATTGGAATACTGCTATCATGTCCCCCCTTGTCCTTCTCTTCGTTAAACTAGACATACCCAATTCTAGCAACCGTTCCTTATATGTTTTAGCCTCCAGTCCCCTAATCATCTTTGTTGCTCTTCTCTGTACTCTTTCTAGAGTCTCAACATCTTTTTTACATCGTGGTGACCAAAACTGGATGCAGTATTCCAAGTGTGGCCTTACCAAGGCATTGAAGAGTGGTATTACTACTTCGCGTGATCTTGATTCTATCCCTCTGTTAATGCAGCCTAGTACTGTGTTGGCCTTTTTGGCAGCTGCCGCACACTGCGGGCTCATATTTAAGTGATTGTCTACTAGGACTCCGAGGTCCCTCTCACAGTTACTACTATTGAGCATGGTGCCACCTATGCTGTACTTGTGCATTTGGTTTTTCTTGCCTAAATGTAACCTTGCTTTTTTCACCATTGAATTTCATTTTGTTAGTTAGTGCCCAGTGTTCAAGTCTGTCCAGATCCTTCTGTACCTGAAGCCTGTCTTCTGGAGTGTAAAATTCCACTTAGGGTTAGGGATACGTCACCATAATCTCGTAGAGCAAAATGGACATCTGGAGCAAATTCGGACTTCCTCGATATGGTTAGGAGGACAGTGACTTTTCTACCCTGCCCTAACTATGTTTCCTGGTAAAGTACAAGGAAAAACCAATTGGAGGAAAATTCCACTTAGTGTGAGTGTTAGATCACCATGAACCCGTAGAGCAAAATGGAAATCGCTAACAAATTTGGAGTTCTTGGGTATGGTTAGGAGGGCACTGAGTTTTCAAGGCAGTCCTGTCTATGTTTCCTGGGAAAATATATGGAAAAACCAATTGGAGGAAAATTCCACTTAGGGTTAGGGTTAGGTCAACTTGAACTCGTAGAGCAAAATGGAAATCACCAGCAATATCGGAGTACTTGGTTATGGTAAGGCGGGCACTTACTTTTCTACCCTGCCCTATCTATGTTTCCTGGGAAAATACATGGGAAAATCTCATTGGAGGAAAATTCCACTTAGGGTTAGGGTTACGTCACCATAAACTCGTAGAGCAAAATGGACATCGGGAGCAAATTCGGACTTCTTCGGTATGGTTAGGAGGACACTGATTTTCTACCCTGCCCTATCTATTTTTCCTGGTAAAGTACAAGGAAAAACCAATTGGAGGAAAATTCCACTTAGTGTTAGTGTTAGATCACCACGAACCCGTAGAGCAAAATGGAAATCGCCAACAAATTTGGAGTTCTTGGGTATGGTTAGGAGGGCACTGAGTTTTCAAGGCAGGCCTGTCTATGTTTCCTGGGAAATTATATGGAAAAACAAATTGGAGGAAAATTCCACTTAGGGTTAGGGTTAGGTCAACATGAACTCGTAGAGCAAAATGGAGATCACCAGCAATATCGGAGTACTTAGGTATGGGTAGGAGGGCTCTGACTTTTCTACCATGCCCTATCTATGTTTCCTGGTAAAATACATGGAAAATCCAATTGGAGGAAAATTCCACTTAGTGTTATGGTTAGGTCACGATGAACCCGTATAGCAAAATGGACATTGCCAACAAATTTCGAGTTCTTGGTTATGGTTAGGGTGAAACTGACTTTAATTGTCTGCTCTATCTCTGTTTCCTGGTAAAATACATTAGAAAATCCAATTGGAAGAAAATTCCACTTAGAGTTATGGTTAGGTCACCATGAACCCGTAGAGCAAAATGGACATCGCCAACAACTTTGGAGTTCTTGGGTATGGTTAGGAGGTCACTGAGTTTTCTAGGCTGGCCTATCTATGTTTCCTGGGAAAATACATGGGAAAATCCAGTTGGAGGAAAATTCCTCTTAGGGTTAGGTCACCATGAAATTGTAGAGCAAAATGGACACTGCCAGCAAATTCGGACTGCTTGGGTATGGTTAGGAGGACAGTGACTTTTCTACCCTGCTCTATCTATGTTTCCTGGTAAAATACATGGGAAAATCTCATTGGAGGAAAATTCCACTTAGGGTTAGGGTTAGGTCACCATGAACCCGTACACCAAAATGGACAATGCCACCAAATTTGGAGTTCTTTCTTATGGTTAGGATGACACTGACTTTACTAGTCTGCCCTAAATACATTAGGAGGAAAATTCCACTTAGGGTTAGGGTTACTTAAACTCGGAGAGCAAAATGGACATGGGAGCAAATTAGGATGGTTAGGAGGTCACTGGCTTCTCTTGGCTGCCCTATGTTTCTTGGATAAATACATGGCAAAATCCCATTGGAGGAAAATTCCACTTAGGCTTAGGGTTAGGTCAACATGAACTCGTAGAGCAAAATGGACATCACCAGCAATATCGGAGTACTTGGGTATGGTTAGGAGGGCACTGAGTTTTCAAGGCTGGCCTATCTATGGTTCCTGGGAAAATACATGGAAAAATCTCATTGGAGGAAAATTCAACTTAGGGTTAGGTTTAGGTCACCGTGAACCTGTACACCAAAAAGGACATCGCCAGTAAATACGGAGTGCTTGCTTAAGGTTAGGAGGTCACTGACTTATCATGGCTGCCCTATCTATATTTCTTGGATAAATACATGGCAAAATCACATTGGCGGAAAATTCCACTTAGAGTTAGGGTTAAGTCAACATGAACTCATAGAGCAAAATGGAGATCACCAGCAAATTCGGAGTATTTGGGTATGGTTAGGAGGGCACTGACTTTTCTATCCTGCCCTATCTATGTTTCCTGGGAAAATACCTGGAAAAATCTCATTGGAGGAAAATTCCACTTAGGGTTACGGTTAGATCACCATGAACCCATAAAGCAAAATGGACATCGCCAACAAATTTGGATTTCTTAGGTAAGGTTAGGAGGGTACGGAGTTTTCAAGGCTGGCCTATCTATATTTCGTGGGAAAATACATGGAAAAATCTCATTGCAGGAAAATTTCACTTAGGGTTAGGTCACCGTGAACCCGCACACCAAAATGGACATTGCCAGCAAATTCGGAGAGCCTGCTCATGGTTAGGAGGTCACTGACTTATCTTGGCTGCCCTATCTATGTTTCTTGGATAAATACATGGGAAAATCTCATTGGAGGAAAATTCCACTTAGGGTCAGGGTTAGGTCAACATGAACTCGTAGAGCGAAATGGACATCACCAGCAAATTCAGAGTACTTGGGTGTGGTTAGGAGGGCACTGACTTTTCTACCCTGCCCTATCTATGTTTCCTGGTAAAATACATGGAAAATCCAATTGGAGGAAAATTCCACTTAGTGTTATGGTTAGGTCACCATGAACCCATAGTGAAAAATGGACATCGCCAACAAATTTGGAGTTCTTGGTTATGGTTAGGATGACACTGACTTTACTATTCTGCCCTATCTATGTTCCCTGGTAAAATACATTAGAAAATCCAATTGGAGGAAAATTCCACTTAGAATTAGGGTTACGTCACCATGAAGTCGTAGAGCAACATGAACATCGGGAGAAAATTCGGACTGCTTGGGTATGGTTAGGAGGACACTGACTTTTCTACCCTGCCCTATCTATGTTTCCTGGTAAAATACATGGAAAATCCAATGGGAGGAAAATTCTCTTCGTGTTATGGTTGGTCACCATGAACCCGTAAAGCAAAAAGGACATCGCCAACAAATTTGGAGTTCTTGAGTATGGTTAGGAGGGCACTGAGTTTTCAAGGCTGGCCTATCTATGTTTCCTGGGAAAATACATGGAAAAATCTCATTCGAGGAAAATTCCCCTTAGGGTTAGGGTTAGGTCACCGTGAATTCGTAGAGCAAAATGGCCATCACCAGCCCATTCGGAGTACTTGGGTGTGGTTAGGAGGGTACTGACTTTTCTACCCTGCCCTATCTATGTTTCCTGGGAAAAGACATGGGAAAATCTCATTGGAGGAAAATTCCACTTAGGATTAGGGTTAGGTCAGTTTTCTTCACGCAACTTTCGCCTCTCTCTTATCTCTACAGAATTTTCCTCCAGTTGATTTTCCATGTATTTTACCAGAAAAAATAGACAGGGAAGCGTAGAAAACTCAGTGTCCTCCTAAGCATACCCAAGCAGTCCGAATTTACTGGCGATGTCCAAGTGGAATTTTCCTACGATGGTTTTTTCCCATATACTTTACGAGGAAACATAGATAGGGAAGGGTAGAATAGTAAAAGTCCTCCTAACCATACCCAAAAACTCTGAATTTGTTGGCAATGTCCATTTTCCTCTATTGTTTCATCGTAACCTAACCGTAACACTAAGTGGAATTTTCCTCCATTTAGATTTTCCATGTATCTTACCAGGAAACATAGATAGGGCAGCGTAGAAAAGTCAGTGTCCTCCTAACCATACCCAAGAAGTCCGAATTTACTAGCGATGTCAATTTTGCTGTACGAGTTTATGGTAACGTAACCCTAAGCCTAAGTGGAATTTTCCTACGATGGGATTTTCCCATCTATTTTATGAGGAAACATAGATAGGGTAAGGTAGAAAAGTCAGTGTCCTCCTGACCATACCCAAGCAGTCCGAATTTGCTGGTGATGTCCATTTTGCTCTACGAGTTCATGGTGACTTAACCCTAACCCTGAGTGATATTTTCCTCCAATGGGATTTTCCCATGTATTTATCCAAGAAATATAGATAGGGCAGCCAAGATAAGTCAGTGACCTCCTAACCATAAGAAAGCACTCCGTATTTGCTGGCAATGTCCATTTTGCTGTATAGGTTCACGGTGACCTAAGCCTAACCCTAAGTAGAATTTTCGTCCAATGAGATTTTTCCATGTATTTTACCAGGAAAAATAGATAGGCCAGCCTTGAAAACTCAGTGTCCTCCTAACATACTCAAGAACTCCAAATTTGTTGGCGATGTCCATTTTGCTCTACGGGTTCATGGTGACCTAACCATAACACTAAGTGGAATTTTCCTCCCATTGGATTTTCCATGTATTTTACCAGGAAACATAGATAGGGCACGATAGAAAATTCAGTGTCCTCCTAACCATACAGAAGAAATCCGAATTTGCTCCCGATGTCCATTTTGCTCTACGACTTCATGGTGACGTAACCCTAACTCTAGTGGAATTTTCCTCCAATTGGATTTTCTAATGTATTTTACCAGGAAACATAGATAGGGCAGACTAGTAAAATCAGTGTCATCCTAACCAAGAACTCCAAATTTGTTGGCAATGTGCATTTTGCTGTACGGGTTCACGGTGACTTAACCCTAACCCTAAGTGGAATTTTCCTCCAATGAGATTTTCCCATGTATTTTCCCAGGAAACATAGATAGGGCAGGGTAGAAAAGTCAGTGCCCGCCTAACCATACCCAAGTACTCCGATATTGCTGGTGATGTCCATTTTGCTGTACGAGTTCAAGTTCACCTAACCCTAACCCTAAGTGTAATTTTCCTCCAATGGGATTTTCCCATGTATTTATCCAAGAAACATAGATAGGGCAGCCAAGATAAGTCAGTCACCTCCTTACCATAAGCAAGCACTCCGAATTTGCTGGAGATGTCCATTTTGGTGTCCGGGTTCACGGTGACCTAACCCTACCCCTAAGTGGAATTTTCCTCCAATGAGATTTTTCCATGTATTTTCCCAGGAAACATAGTTAGGCCAGCCTTAAAAATGCAGTGCCCTCCTAACCATACCAAAGAACTCCAAATTTGTTGGCGATGTCCATTTTGCTCTACGGTTTCATGGTGGTCTAACACAAACACTAAGTAGAATTTTCCTCCAATTGGTTTTTCCATGTATTTTACCAGGAAACATAGATAGGGCAGACTAGTAAAGTCAGTGTCATCCTAACCGTAAGCAAGAACTCCAAATTTTGGGGCAATGTCCATTTTGCTATACGGGTTCACGGTGACTTAACCCTAACCCTAAGTGGAATTTTCCTCCTATGAGATTTTCCTATGTATTTTCCCAGGAAACATAGATAGGGCAGGGTAGAAAAGTCAGTGCCCGCCTAACCATAACCAAGTACTCCGATATTGCTGGTGATGTCCATTTTCCTCTATGAGTTCAAGTTGACCTAACCCTAACCCTAAGTGGAATTTTCCTCCAATGGGATTTTCCCATGTATTTATCCAAGAAACATAGATAGGGCAGCCAAGATAAGTCAGTGACCTCCTAACCATACCCAAGAACTCCAAATTTGTTGGCGATGTCCATTTTCCTCTACGGGTTCATGGTGACCTAACCATAACCCTAAGTGGAATTTTCCTCAAATTGGATTTTCCATGTATTTTACCAGGAAACATAGATAGGGCAGACTAGTAAAATCAGTGTCATCCTAACCAAGGATTCCAAATTTGTTGGCAATGTGCATTTTGCTGTACGGGTTCATGGTGACCTAACCATAACACTAAGTGTAATTTTCCTCAAATTGGATTTTCAATGTATTTTCCAAGGAAACATAGATAGGGCAGGATAGAAAAGTCAGTGTCCTCCTAACCATACCGAAGAAGTCCGAATTTGCTCCCGATGTCCATTTTGCTCTACGAGTTTCTGGTGACGTAACCCTAACCCTAAGTCGAATTTTCTTCCAATTGGATTTTCTAATGTATTTTACCAGGAAACATAGATAGTGCAGACTAGCAAAGTCAGTGTCATCCTAAGCATAACCAAGAACTCTAAATTTGTTGGCAATCTCCATTTTGCTGTATGGGTTCACGGTGACTTAACCCTAACCCTAAGTGGAATTTTACTCCAATGAGATTTTCCCATGTATTTTCCTAGGAAACATAGATAGGGCATGGAAGAAAAGTCTGTGTCCTCCTAACCACACCCAAGCAGTCCGAATTTGCTCCCGATGTCCATTTTGCTCTACGACTTCATGGTGACGTAACCCTAACTCTAAGTGGAATTTTCCTCCAATTGGATTTTCTAATGTATTTTACCAGGAAACATAGATAGGGCAGACTATAAAAATCAGTGTCATCCTAACCAAGAACTCCAAATTTGTTGGCAATGTCCATTTTGCTGTTCGGGTTCACGGTGACTTAACCCTAACCCTAAGTGGAATTTTCCTCCAATGAGATTTTCCCTTGTATTTTCCCAGGAAAAATAGATAGGGCAGGGTAGAAAACTCAGTGCCCGCCTATCCATACCCAAATACTCCGATATTGCTGGAGATGTCCATTTTGCTCTACGAGTTCAAGTTGACGTAACTCTAACCCTAAGTGTAATTTTCCTCCAATGGGATTTTCCCATGTATTTATCCAAGAAACATAGATAGGGCAGCCAAGATAAGTCAGTGACCTCCTAACCATAAGCAAGCACTCCGAATTGGCTGGAGATGTCCATTTTGGTGTACGGGTTCACGGTGACCTAACCCTAACCCTAAGTGGAATTTTCCTCCAATGAGATTTTTCCATGTATTTTCCCAGGAAACATAGATAGGCCAGCCTTGAAAATTCAGTGCCCTCCTAACCATACACAAGAACTCCAAATTTGTTGGCGATATCCATTTTGCTCTACGGTTTCATGGTGGTCTAAAACAAACACTAAGTGGAATTTTCCTCCAATTGGTTTTTCCATGTATTTTATCAGGAAACATAGAAAGGGCAGACTAGTAAAGTCAGTGTCATCCTAACCATAAGCAAGAACTCCAAATTTTTGTGCAATGTCCATTTTGCTATATGGGTTCACGGTGACTTAACCCTAACCCTAAGTGGAATTTTCCTCCTATGAGATTTTCCCATGTATTTTACCAGAAAAGATATAGAGGGCAGTGTAGAAAAGTCAGTGTCCTCCTAACCATACCCAAGGAGTCCGAATTTGCTGGCGATATCCATTTTTTTCTATGAGTTCATGTTGACCTAACCCTAACCCTAAGTGGAATTTTCCTGAAATGAGATTTCCCCATGTATTTTATTAGTAAACATAGATAGGCCAGCCTTGAAAACTCAGTACCCTCCTAATCATACCCAAGTACTCCAACTTTGCTGGTGATGTCTATTTTTCTCTACGAGTTTATGGTGACTTAACCCTAACCCTAAGTGGAATTTTCCTCCAATGAGATTTTCCCATGGATTTTACCAGGAAAAATAGATAGGGCAGGGCAGAAAAGTTAGTGTCCCCCTAACCATACCCAAGAACTCGATATTTGTTGGCGATGTCCATTTTGCTCTGCAGGTTCATGGTGACCTAACCCTAACCCTAAGTGGAATTTTCCTGATATGGGATTTTCCCATGTATTTTTTCAGGAAAAAAGGGCAGCCTAGAAAGATCATCACCCTCCTAACCAAACCCAAGAACTCCGAATTTATTGGTAATTTCAATTTAGCTCTACGGGTTCATGGAGACCTAACCCTAACACTAAGTGGAATTTTCCTCCAATTGGATTTTCCATGTATTTTACCAGGAAACATAGATAGGGCAATGTATTAAAGTCAGTGTCCTCCTTACCATATCCAAGCACTTTGAATTTGCTGGAGATATCCATTTTGCTCTATGAGTTCATGGAGACCTAACCATAACCCTAAGTGGAATTTTCCTCCAATGAGATTTTTCCATGTATTTTCCCAGGAAACATAGTTAGGCCAGCCTTAAAAATGCAGTGTCCTCCTAACCATACCCAAGAACTCCAAATTTGTTGGCGATGTCCATTTTGCTCTACGGTTTCATGGTGGTCTAACACAAACACTAAGTAGAATTTTCCTCCAATTGGTTTTTCCATGTATTTTACCAGGAAACATAGATAGTGCAGACTAGTAAAGTCAGTGTCATCCTAACCATAAGCAAGAACTCCAAATTTTTGTGCAATGTCCATTTTGCTATACGGGTTCACGGTGACTTAACCCTAACCCTAAGTGGAATTTTCCTCCTATGAGATTTTCCCATGTATTTTACCAGAAAAGATATAGAGGGCAGTGTAGAAAAGTCAGTGTCCTCCTAACCATACCCAAGGAGTCCGAATTTGGTGGCGATATCCATTTTTTTCTATGAGTTCATGTTGACCTAACCCTAACCCTAAGTGGAATTTTCCTGCAATGAGATTTCCCCATGTATTTTATCAGTAAACATAGATAGGCCAGCCTTGAAAACTCAGTACCCTCCTAATCAGACCCAAGTACTCCGACTTTGCTGGTGATGTCTATTTTTCTCTACGAGTTTATGGTGACTTAACCCTAACCCTAAGTGGAATTTTCCTCCAATGAGATTTTCCCATGGATTTTACCAGGAAAAATAGATAGGGCAGGGCAGAAAAGTTAGTGTCCCCCTAACCATACCCAAGAACTCTATATTTGTTGGCGATGTCCATTTTGCTCTGCAGGTTCATGGTGACCTAACCCTAACCCTAAGTGGAATTTTCCTGATATGGGATTTTCCCATGTATTTTTTCAGGAAAAAAGGGCAGCCTAGAAAGATCATCACCCTCCTAACCAAACCCAAGAACTCCGAATTTATTGGTAATTTCAATTTAGCTCTACGGGTTCATGGAGACCTAACCCTAACACTAAGTGGAATTTTCCTCCAATTGGATTTTCCATGTATTTTACCAGGAAACATAGATAGGGCAATGTATTAAAGTCAGTGTCCTCCTTACCATATCCAAGCACTTTGAATTTGCTGGAGATATCCATTTTGCTCTATGAGTTCATGGATACCTAACCATAACCCTAAGTGGAATTTTCCTCCAATGAGATTTTTCCATGTATTTTCCCAGGAAACATAGTTAGGCCAGCCTTAAAAATGCAGTGCCCTCCTAACCATACCCAAGAACTCCAAATTTGTTGGCGATGTCCATTTTGCTCTACGGTTTCATGGTGGTCTAACACAAACACTAAGTAGAATTTTCCTCCAATTGGTTTTTCCATGTATTTTACCAGGAAACATAGATAGTGCAGACTAGTAAAGTCAGTGTCATCCTAACCATAAGCAAGAACTCCAAATTTTTGTGCAATGTCCATTTTGCTATACGCGTTCACGGTGACTTAACCCTAACCCTAAGTGGAATTTTCCTCCTATGAGATTTTCCTATGTATTTTCCCAGGAAACATAGATAGGGCACGGTAGAAAAGTCAGTGCCCGCCTAACCATAACCAAGTACTCCGATATTGCTGGTGATGTCCATTTTGCTCTACGAGTTCAAGTTGACCTAACCCTAACCCTAAGTGGAATTTTCCTCCAATGGGATTTTCCCATGTATTTATCCAAGAAACATAGATAGGGCAGCCAAGATAAGTCAGTGACCTCCTAACCATACCCAAGAACTCCAAATTTGTTGGCGATGTCCATTTTCCTCTACGGGTTCATGGTGACCTAACAATAACACTAAGTGTAATTTTCCTCAAATTGGATTTTCAATGTATTTTCCAAGGAAACATAGATAGGGCAGGATAGAAAAGTCAGTGCCCTCCTAACCATACCGAAGAAGTCCGAATTTGCTCCCGATGTTCATTTTGCTCTACGAGTTTCTGGAGACGTAACCCTAACCCTAAGTGGAATTTTCTTCCAATTGGATTTTCTATTGTATTTTACCAGGAAACATAGATAGTGCAGACTAGTAAAGTCAGTGTCATCCTAAGCATAACCAAGAACTCTAAATTTGTTGGCAATCTCCATTTTGCTGTATGGGTTCACGGTGACTTAACCCTAACCCTAAGTGGAATTTTACTCCAATGAGATTTTCCCATGTATTTTCCCAGGAAACATAGATAGGGCAGGGTAGAAAAGTCAGGGCCCGCCTAACCATACCCAAGTACTCTGAATTTGCTCCCGATGTCCATTTTGCTCTACGACTTCATGGTGACGTAACCCTAACTCTAAGTGGAATTTTCCTCCAATTGGATTTTCTAATGTATTTTACCAGGAAACATAGATAGGGCAGACTAGTAAAATCAGTGTCATCCTAACCAAGAACTCCAAATTTGTTGGCAATGTCCATTTTGCTGTTCGGGTTCACGGTGACTTAACCCTAACCCTAAGTGGAATTTTACTCCAATGAGATTTTCCCATGTATTTTCCCAGGAAACATAGATAGGGCACGGTAGAAAAGTCAGGGCCCGCCTAACCATACCCAAGTACTCTGAATTTGCTCCCGATGTCCATTTTGCTCTACGACTTCATGGTGACGTAACCCTAACTCTAAGTGGAATTTTCCTCCAATTGGATTTTCTAATGTATTTTACCAGGAAACATAGATAGGGCAGACTAATAAAATGTGTGTCATCCAAACGAAGAATTCCAAATTTGTTGGCAATGTGCATTTTCCTGTACGGGTTCACGGTGACATAACCCTAACCCTAAGTGGAATTTTCCTCCTATGAGATTTTCCTATGTATTTTCCCAGGAAACTTAGATAGGGCAGGGTAGAAAAGTCAGTGCCCGCCTAACCATACCCAAGTACTCCGATATTGCTGGTGATGTCCATTTTGCTCTACGAGTTCAAGTTGACCTAACCCTAACCCTAAGTGGAATTTTCCTCCAATGGGATTTTCCCATGTATTTATCCAAGAAACATAGATTGGGCAGCCAAGATAAGTCAGTGACCTCCTAACCATACCCAAGAACTCCAAATTTGTTGGCGATGTCCATTTTCCTCTACGGGTTCATGGTGACCTAACCATAACCCTAAGTGGAATTTTCCTCAAATTGGATTTTCCATGTATTTTACTAGGAAACAAAGATAGGGCAAGGTAGAAAATTCTGTGTCCTCCTAACCACACCCAAGCAGTCCGAATTTGCTCCCGATGTCCATTTTGCTCTACGACTTCATGGTGACGTAACCCTAACTCTAAGTGGAATTTTCCTCCAATTGGATTTTCTAATGTATTTTACCAGGAAACATAGATAGGGCAGACTAGTAAAATCAGTGTCATCCTAACCAAGAACTCCCAATTTGTTGGCAATGTCCATTTTGCTGTTCGGGTTCACGGTGACTTAACCCTAACCCTAAGTGGAATTTTCCTCCAATGAGATTTTCCCATGTATTTTCCCAGGAAAAATAGATAGGACAGGGTAGAAAACTCAGTGCCCGCCTAACCATACCCAAGTACTCCGATATTGCTGGAGATGTCCATTTTGCTCTACGAGTTCAAGTTGACCTAACCCTAACCCTAAGTGTAATTTTCCTCCAATGGGATTTTCCCATGTATTTATCCAAGAAACATAGATAGGGCAGCCAAGATAAGTCAGTGACCTCCTAACCATAAGCAAGCACTCCGAATTGGCTGGAGATGTCCATTTTGGTGTACGGGTTCACGGTGACCTAACCCTAACCCTAAGTGGAATTTTCCTCCAATCAGATTTTTCCATGTATTTTCCCAGGAAACATAGATAGGCCAGCCTTGAAAATTCAGTGCCCTCCTAACCATACACAAGAACTCCAAATTTGTTGGCGATGTCCATTTTGCTCTACGGTTTCATGGTGGTCTAAAACAAACACTAAGTGGAATTTTCCTCCAATTGGTTTTTCCATGTATTTTATCAGGAAACATAGAAAGGGCAGACTAGTAAAGTCAGTGTCATCCTAACCATAAGCAAGAACTCCAAATTTTTGTGCAATGTCCATTTTGCTATACGGGTTCACGGTGACTTAACCCTAACCCTAAGTGGAATTTTCCTCCTATGAGATTTTCCCATGTATTTTACCAGAAAAGATATAGAGGGCAGTGTAGAAAAGTCAGTGTCCTCCTAACCATACCCAAGGAGTCCGAATTTGGTGGCGATATCCATTTTTTTCTATGAGTTCATGTTGACCTAACCCTAACCCTAAGTGGAATTTTCCTGAAATGAGATTTCCCCATGTATTTTATCAGTAAACATAGATAGGCCAGCCTTGAAAACTCAGTACCCTCCTAATCATACCCAAGTACTCCGACTTTGCTGGTGATGTCTATTTTTCTCTACGAGTTTATGGTGACTTAACCCTAACCCTAAGTGGAATTTTCCTCCAATGAGATTTTCCCGTGGATTTTACCAGGAAAAATAGATAGGGCAGGGCAGAAAAGTTAGTGTCCCCCTAACCATACCCAAGAACTCTATATTTGTTGGCGATGTCCATTTTGCTCTACAGGTTCATGGTGACCTAACCCTAACCCTAAGTGGAATTTTCCTGATATGGGATTTTCCCATGTATTTTTTCAGGAAAAAAGGGCAGCCTAGAAAGATCATCACCCTCCTAACCAAACCCAAGAACTCCGAATTTATTGGTAATTTCAATTTAGCTCTACCGGTTCATGGAGACCTAACCCTAACACTAAGTGGAATTTTCCTCCAATTGGATTTTCCATGTATTTTACCAGGAAACATAGATAGGGCAATGTATTAAAGTCAGTGTCCTCCTTACCATATCCAAGCACTTTGAATTTGCTGGAGATATCCATTTTGCTCTACGAGTTCATGGAGACCTAACAATAACCCTAAGTGGAATTTTCCTCCAATGAGATTTTTCCATGTATTTTCCCAGGAAACATAGTTAGGCCAGCCTTAAAAATGCAGTGCCCTCCTAACCATACCCAAGAACTCCAAATTTGTTGGCGATGTCCATTTTGCTCTACGGTTTCATGGTGGTCTAACACAAACACTAAGTAGAATTTTCCTCCAATTGGTTTTTCCATGTATTTTACCAGGAAACATAGATAGTGCAGACTAGTAAAGTCAGTGTCATCCTAACCATAAGCAAGAACTCCAAATTTTGGGGCAATGTCCATTTTGCTATACGCGTTCACGGTGACTTAACCCTAACCCTAAGTGGAATTTTCCTCCTATGAGATTTTCCTATGTATTTTCCCAGGAAACATAGATAGGGCACGGTAGAAAAGTCAGTGCCCGCCTAACCATAACCAAGTACTCCGATATTGCTGGTGATGTCCATTTTGCTCTACGAGTTCAAGTTGACCTAACCCTAACCCTAAGTGGAATTTTCCTCCAATGGGATTTTCCCATGTATTTATCCAAGAAACATAGATAGGGCAGCCAAATAGTCAGTGACTCCCTAACCATACCCAAGAACTCAAATTTGTTTGCGATGTCCATTTTCCCTCTACGGGTTTCATGGTGACCTAACATAACACTAGTGTAATTTTTCCTCAAATTGATTTCCAATGTATTTTCCAATGAAACATAGATAGGGCATGATAAAAGCAGTGTCCGCTCCTAACCATACCGAAGAAGTCCGAATCTGCTCCCGATGTTCATTTGCTACTAACGAGTTTCTGGGACGTAACCCTAGACCCTAAGTCGTTTTCTCATTGATTTTTCTAATGTAGGTTTACCAGGAACATAGATAGTGCAGACTGGTAAAAGTCGTGTCATCCTAAGCATAACCACGCACTTTGAATTTGCTGGAGATATCCATTTTGCTCTATGAGTTCATGGAGACCTAACCATAACCCTAAGTGGAATTTTCCTCCAATGAGATTTTTCCATGTATTTTCCCAGGAAACATTGTTAGGCCAGCCTTAAAAATGCAGTGCCCTCCTAACCATACCCAAGAACTCCAAATTTGTTGGCGATGTCCATTTTGCTCTACGGTTTCATGGTGGTCTAACACAAACACTAAGTAGAATTTTCCTCCAATTGGTTTTTCCATGTATTTTACCAGGAAACATAGATAGTGCAGACTAGTAAAGTCAGTGTCATCCTAACCATAAGCAAGAACTCCAAATTTTTGTGCAATGTCCATTTTGCTATACGGGTTCACGGTGACTTAACCCTAACCCTAAGTGGAATTTTCCTCCTATGAGATTTTCCTATGTATTTTCCCAGGAAACATAGATAGGGCAGGGTAGAAAAGTCAGTGCCCGCCTAACCATAACCAAGTACTCCGATATTGCTGGTGATGTCCATTTTGCTCTACGAGTTCAAGTTGACCTAACCCTAACCCTAAGTGGAATTTTCCTCCAATGGGATTTTCCCATTTATTTATCCAAGAAACATAGATAGGGCAGCCAAGATAAGTCAGTGACCTCCTAACCATACCCAAGAACTCCAAATTTGTTGGCGATGTCCATTTTCCTCTACGGGTTCATGGTGACCTAACAATAACACTAAGTGTAATTTTCCTCAAATTGGATTTTCAATGTATTTTCCAAGGAAACATAGATAGGGCAGGATAGAAAAGTCAGTGTCCTCCTAACCATACCGAAGAAGTCCGAATTTGCTCCCGATGTTCATTTTGCTCTACGAGTTTCTGGAGACGTAACCCTAACCCTAAGTCGAATTTTCTTCCAATTGGATTTTCTATTGTATTTTACCAGGAAACATAGATAGTGCAGACTAGTAAAGTCAGTGTCATCCTAAGCATAACCAAGAACTCTAAATTTGTTGGCAATCTCCATTTTGCTGTATGGGTTCACGGTGACTTAACCCTAACCCTAAGTGGAATTTTACTCCAATGAGATTTTCCCATGTATTTTCCCAGGAAACATAGATAGGGCAGGGTAGAAAAGTCAGGGCCCGCCTAACCATACCCAAGTACTCTGAATTTGCTCCCGATGTCCATTTTGCTCTACGACTTCATGGTGACGTAACCCTAACTCTAAGTGGAATTTTCCTCCAATTGGATTTTCTAATGTATTTTACCAGGAAACATAGATAGGGCAGACTAGTAAAATCAGTGTCATCCTAACCAAGAACTCCAAATTTGTTGGCAATGTCCATTTTGCTGTTCGGGTTCACGGTGACTTAACCCTAACCCTAAGTGGAATTTTACTCCAATGAGATTTTCCCATGTATTTTCCCAGGAAACATAGATAGGGCACGGTAGAAAAGTCAGGGCCCGCCTAACCATACCCAAGTACTCTGAATTTGCTCCCGATGTCCATTTTGCTCTACGACTTCATGGTGACGTAACCCTAACTCTAAGTGGAATTTTCCTCCAATTGGATTTTCTAATGTATTTTACCAGGAAACATAGATAGGGCAGACTAATAAAATGTGTGTCATCCAAACGAAGAATTCCAAATTTGTTGGCAATGTGCATTTTCCTGTACGGGTTCACGGTGACATAACCCTAACCCTAAGTGGAATTTTCCTCCTATGAGATTTTCCTATGTATTTTCCCAGGAAACTTAGATAGGGCAGGGTAGAAAAGTCAGTGCCCGCCTAACCATACCCAAGTACTCCGATATTGCTGGTGATGTCCATTTTGCTCTACGAGTTCAAGTTGACCTAACCCTAACCCTAAGTGGAATTTTCCTCCAATGGGATTTTCCCATGTATTTATCCAAGAAACATAGATTGGGCAGCCAAGATAAGTCAGTGACCTCCTAACCATACCCAAGAACTCCAAATTTGTTGGCGATGTCCATTTTCCTCTACGGGTTCATGGTGACCTAACCATAACCCTAAGTGGAATTTTCCTCAAATTGGATTTTCCATGTATTTTACTAGGAAACAAAGATAGGGCAAGGTAGAAAATTCTGTGTCCTCCTAACCACACCCAAGCAGTCCGAATTTGCTCCCGATGTCCATTTTGCTCTACGACTTCATGGTGACGTAACCCTAACTCTAAGTGGAATTTTCCTCCAATTGGATTTTCTAATGTATTTTACCAGGAAACATAGATAGGGCAGACTAGTAAAATCAGTGTCATCCTAACCAAGAACTCCCAATTTGTTGGCAATGTCCATTTTGCTGTTCGGGTTCACGGTGACTTAACCCTAACCCTAAGTGGAATTTTCCTCCAATGAGATTTTCCCATGTATTTTCCCAGGAAAAATAGATAGGACAGGGTAGAAAACTCAGTGCCCGCCTAACCATACCCAAGTACTCCGATATTGCTGGAGATGTCCATTTTGCTCTACGAGTTCAAGTTGACCTAACCCTAACCCTAAGTGTAATTTTCCTCCAATGGGATTTTCCCATGTATTTATCCAAGAAACATAGATAGGGCAGCCAAGATAAGTCAGTGACCTCCTAACCATAAGCAAGCACTCCGAATTGGCTGGAGATGTCCATTTTGGTGTACGGGTTCACGGTGACCTAACCCTAACCCTAAGTGGAATTTTCCTCCAATCAGATTTTTCCATGTATTTTCCCAGGAAACATAGATAGGCCAGCCTTGAAAATTCAGTGCCCTCCTAACCATACACAAGAACTCCAAATTTGTTGGCGATGTCCATTTTGCTCTACGGTTTCATGGTGGTCTAAAACAAACACTAAGTGGAATTTTCCTCCAATTGGTTTTTCCATGTATTTTATCAGGAAACATAGAAAGGGCAGACTAGTAAAGTCAGTGTCATCCTAACCATAAGCAAGAACTCCAAATTTTTGTGCAATGTCCATTTTGCTATACGGGTTCACGGTGACTTAACCCTAACCCTAAGTGGAATTTTCCTCCTATGAGATTTTCCCATGTATTTTACCAGAAAAGATATAGAGGGCAGTGTAGAAAAGTCAGTGTCCTCCTAACCATACCCAAGGAGTCCGAATTTGGTGGCGATATCCATTTTTTTCTATGAGTTCATGTTGACCTAACCCTAACCCTAAGTGGAATTTTCCTGAAATGAGATTTCCCCATGTATTTTATCAGTAAACATAGATAGGCCAGCCTTGAAAACTCAGTACCCTCCTAATCATACCCAAGTACTCCGACTTTGCTGGTGATGTCTATTTTTCTCTACGAGTTTATGGTGACTTAACCCTAACCCTAAGTGGAATTTTCCTCCAATGAGATTTTCCCGTGGATTTTACCAGGAAAAATAGATAGGGCAGGGCAGAAAAGTTAGTGTCCCCCTAACCATACCCAAGAACTCTATATTTGTTGGCGATGTCCATTTTGCTCTACAGGTTCATGGTGACCTAACCCTAACCCTAAGTGGAATTTTCCTGATATGGGATTTTCCCTGTATTTTTTCAGGAAACAGCAAGACTAGAAGATCATCCCCTCCTAACCAAACCCAGAATCCGTTTATGGTAATTTTCAATTTAGCTCTACAGTTCATGAGACCTAACCCTAACACTAATTGAATTTCCTCCAATTAGGATTTTCCTGTATTTTCCCAGAAACAAGATATGGCACTGTATTACCGTCGTGTCCTCTTACCATATACCAAGCCGTTTTGAATTTGCTGGAATTCCATTTTGCTCTAACGATTCAGGGAGAACCTAAACAATAACCCTAAGTGGAATTTTTCCTCCTCCAATGAGATTATTCCATGTATTTTCCCAGGAAACATAGATAGGCCAGCCTTGAAAACTCAGTGCCCTCCTATCCATACCCAAGAACTCCAAATTTGTTGGCGATGTCCATTTTGCTCTACTGGTTCATGGTGGTCTAACACAAACTGTAAGTGGTATTTTCCTCCAATTGGTTTTTCCATGTATTTTACCAGGAAACATAGATAGGGCAGACTAGTAAAGTCAATGTCATCCTTACCATAAGCAAGAACTCCAAATTTTTTGGCAATGTCCATTTTGCTATACGGGTTCATGGTGACTTAACCCTAACCCTAAGTGGAATATTCCTCCTATGAGATTTTCCCATGTATTTTCCCAGGAAACATAGATAGGGCAGGGTAGAAAATTCAGTGCCCGCCTAACCATACCCAAGTACTCCGATATTGCTGGTGATTTCTATTTTGCTCTACGAGTTCAAGTTAACCTAACCCTAACCCTAAGTGGAATTTTCCTCCAATGGGATTTTCCCATGTATTTATCCAAGAAACATAGATAGGGCAGCCAAGATAAGTCAGTGACCTCCTAACCATACCCAAGAACTCCAAATTTGTTGGCGATGTCCATTTTCCTCTACGGGTTCATGGTGACCTAACAATAACACTAAGTGTAATTTTCCTCAAATTGGATTTTCAATGTATTTTCCAAGGAAACATAGATAGGGCAAGATAGAAAAGTCAGTGTCCTCCTAACCATACCGAAGAAGTCCGAATTTGCTCCCGATGTTCATTTTGCTCTACGAGTTTCTGGTGACGTAACCCTAACCCTAAGTCGAATTTTCTTCCAATTGGATTTTCTAATGTATTTTACCAGGAAACATAGATAGTGCAGACTAGTAAAGTCAGTGTCATCCTAAGCATAACCAAGAACTCTAAATTTGTTGGCAATCTCCATTTTGCTGTATGGGTTCACGGTGACTTAACCCTAACCCTAAGTGGAATTTTACTCCAATGAGATTTTCCCATATATTTTCCCAGGAAACATAGATAGGGCAGGGTAGAAAAGTCAGTGCCCGCCTAACCATACCCAAGTACTCTGAATTTGCTCCCGATGTCCATTTTGCTCTACGACTTCATGGTGACGTAACCCTAACTCTAAGTGGAATTTTCCTCCAATTGGATTTTCTAATGTATTTTACCAGGAAACATAGATAGGGCAGACTAGTAAAATCAGTGTCATCCAAACCAAGAACTCCAAATTTGTTGGCAATGTGCATTTTCCTGTACAGGTTCACGGTGACCTAACCCTAACCCTAAGTGGAATTTTCCTCCAATGAGATTTTCTCATGTATTTTTCCAGGAAACATAGATAGGGCAGGGTAGAAAAGTCAGTGCCTGCCTAACCATACCCAAGGACCCCGATATTGCTGGTGATGTCCATTTTGCTCTACGAGTTCAAGTTCACCTAACCTTAACCCTAAGTGGAATTTTCCTCCAATGGGATTTTCCCATGTATTTATCCAAGAAACATAGATAGGGCAGCCAAGATAAGTCAGTCACCTCCTAACCATACCCAAGAACTCCTAATTTGTTGGCGATGTCCATTTTGCTCTACGGGTTCATGGTGACCTAACCATAACCCTAAGTGGAATTTTCCTCAAATTGGATTTTCCATGTATTTTCCTAGGAAACATAGATAGGGCATGGTAGAAAAGTCTGTGTCCTCCTAACCACACCCAAGCAGTCCGAATTTGCTCCCGATGTCCATTTTGCTCTACGACTTCATGGTGACGTAACCCTAACTCTAAGTGGAATTTTCCTCCAATTGGATTTTCTAATGTATTTTACCAGGAAACATAGATAGGGCAGACTATAAAAATCAGTGTCATCCTAACCAAGAACTCCAAATTTGTTGGCAATGTCCATTTTGCTGTTCGGGTTCACGGTGACTTAACCCTAACCCTAAGTGGAATTTTCCTCCAATGAGATTTTCCCTTGTATTTTCCCAGGAAAAATAGATAGGGCAGGGTAGAAAACTCAGTGCCCGCCTAACCATACCCAAGTACTCCGATATTGCTGGAGATGTCCATTTTGCTCTACGAGTTCAAGTTGACGTAACCCTAACCCTAAGTGTAATTTTCCTCCAATGGGATTTTCCCATGTATTTATCCAAGAAACATAGATAGGGCAGCCAAGATAAGTCAGTGACCTCCTAACCATAAGCAAGCACTCCGAATTGGCTGGAGATGTCCATTTTGGTGTACGGGTTCACGGTGACCTAACCCTAACCCTAAGTGGAATTTTCCTCCAATCAGATTTTTCCATGTATTTTCCCAGGAAACATAGATAGGCCAGCCTTGAACATTCAGTGCCCTCCTAACCATACACAAGAACTCCAAATTTGTTGGCAATGTCCATTTTGCTCTACGGTTTCATGGTGGTCTAAAACAAACACTAAGTGGAATTTTCCTCCAATTGGTTTTTCCATGTATTTTATCAGGAAACATAGAAAGGGCAGACTAGTAAAGTCAGTGTCATCCTAACCATAAGCAAGAACTCCAAATTTTTGTGCAATGTCCATTTTGCTATACGGGTTCACGGTGACTTAACCATAACCCTAAGTGGAATTTTCCTCCTATGAGATTTTCCCATGTATTTTACCAGAAAAGATATAGAGGGCAGTGTAGAAAAGTCAGTGTCCTCCTAACCATACCCAAGGAGTCCGAATTTGCTGACGATATCCATTTTTTTCTATGAGTTCATGTTGACCTAACCCTAACCCTAAGTGGAATTTTCCTGCAATGAGATTTCCCCATGTATTTTATCAGTAAACATAGATAGGCCAGCCTTGAAAACTCAGTACCCTCCTAATCATACCCAAGTACTCCGACTTTGCTGGTGATGTCTATTTTTCTCTACGAGTTTATGGTGACTTAACCCTAACCCTAAGTGGAATTTTCCTCCAATGAGATTTTCCCATGGATTTTACCAGGAAAAATAGATAGGGCAGGGCAGAAAAGTTAGTGTCCCCCTAACCATACCCAAGAACTCTATATTTGTTGGCGATGTCCATTTTGCTCTGCAGGTTCATGGTGACCTAACCCTAACCCTAAGTGGAATTTTCCTGATATGGGATTTTCCCATGTATTTTTTCAGGAAAAAAGGGCAGCCTAGAAAGATCATCACCCTCCTAACCAAACCCAAGAACTCCGAATTTATTGGTAATTTCAATTTAGCTCTACAGGTTCATGGAGACCTAACCCTAACACTAAGTGGAATTTTCCTCCAATTGGATTTTCCATGTATTTTACCAGGAAACATAGATAGGGCAATGTATTAAAGTCAGTGTCCTCCTTACCATATCCAAGCACTTTGAATTTGCTGGAGATATCCATTTTGCTCTATGAGTTCATGGAGACCTAACCATAACCCTAAGTGGAATTTTCCTCCAATGAGATTTTTCCATGTATTTTCCCAGGAAACATAGTTAGGCCAGCCTTAAAAATGGAGTGTCCTCCTAACCATACCCAAGAACTCCAAATTTGTTGGCGATGTCCATTTTGCTCTACGGTTTCATGGTGGTCTAACACAAACACTAAGTAGAATTTTCCTCCAATTGGTTTTTCCATGTATTTTACCAGGAAACATAGATAGTGCAGACTAGTAAAGTCAGTGTCATCCTAACCATAAGCAAGAACTCCAAATTTTGGGGCAATGTCCATTTTGCTATACGCGTTCACGGTGACTTAACCCTAACCCTAAGTGGAATTTTCCTCCTATGAGATTTTCCTATGTATTTTCCCAGGAAACATAGATAGGGCAGGGTAGAAAAGTCAGTGCCCGCCTAACCATAACCAAGTACTCCGATATTGCTGGTGATGTCCATTTTGCTCTACGAGTTCAAGTTGACCTAACCCTAACCCTAAGTGGAATTTTCCTCCAATGGGATTTTCCCATGTATTTATCCAAGAAACATAGATTGGGCAGCCAAGATAAGTCAGTGACCTCCTAACCATACCCAAGAACTCCAAATTTGTGGGCGATGTCCATTTTCCTCTACGGGTTCATGGTGACCTAACAATAACACTAAGTGTAATTTTCCTCAAATTGGATTTTCAATGTATTTTCCAAGGAAACATAGATAGGGCAGGATAGAAAAGTCAGTGTCCTCCTAACCATACCGAAGAAGTCCGAATTTGCTCCCGATGTTCATTTTGCTCTACGAGTTTCTGGTGACGTAACCCTAACCCTAAGTCGAATTTTCTTCCAATTGGATTTTCTAATGTATTTTACCAGGAAACATAGATAGTGCAGACTAGTAAAGTCAGTGTCATCCTAAGCATAACCAAGAACTCTAAATTTGTTGGCAATTTCCATTTTGCTGTATGGGTTCACGGTGACTTAACCCTAACCCTAAGTTAATTGAATTAATTAACCTCTAATTCAACTTAGAGTTTGGGTTAGGTCACCATTAAGTCATAGAGCAAAATGGACATCACCAGCAAATTTGGAGTAGTTGGGTATGGTTAGGAGGGCACTGAGTTTTCAAACCTGGCCTATATACAGCAAAATGGACATTGCCAACAAATTTGGAGTTCTTGGGTATAGTTAGGATGACACTGACTTTTCTACACTCCCCTCTCTATCTTTCCTGGTAAAATACATGGGAAAATCTCATTGGAGGAAAATTACAGTTAGGATTAGGTCACTGTGAACCAGTACAGCAAAATGGACATTGCCAACAAATTCGGACGACTTGGGTATAGTTAGGAAGACACTGAATTTTCTACCCTGCCCTATCTATTTTTCCTGGTAAAATACATGGGAAAATTCCACGTACGGTTAGGATTAGGTCATCATGAACTCGTAGAGCAAAATGGACATCACAAGCAAATTCGGTGTACTTGGGTATGGTTAGGAGGGCACTGAGTATTCAAGTTGGCCTATCTATGTTTCTTGGTAAAATACATGGGAAAATCTCATTGGAGGAAAATTCCACTTAGGGTTAGGTCACCATGAACCCATATAGCAAAATGGACATTGCCAACAAAATTGGAGTACTTGGGTATGGTTTGGCGGACACTGACTTTTCTAGTCTGCCCTATCTATGTTTCCTGGTAAAATACATGGGAAAATCCAATTAGAGGAAATTCCATTTAGGGTTAGGGTTAAGTCACAATGAACTCGTAGAGCAAAATGGACATCGGGAGCAAATTCGGACTCCTTGGGTATGGTTAGGAGGACACTGATTTTTCCACCCTGCCCTATCTATGTTTCCTGGTAAAATACATGGAAAATCCAATTGGAGGAAAATTCCACTTAGAGTTATGGTTAGGTCACCATGAACCCGTAGAGCAAAATGGACATCGCCAACAAATTTGGAGTTCTTGGGTATGCTTAGGAGGGCACTGAGTTTTAAAGTCTGGCCTATCTATCTTTCCTGGGAAAATACGTGGAAAAATCTCATCGGAGGAAAATTCCACTTAGGGTTAGGGTTAGGTCACCGTGAATCCTTACACCAAAATGGACATCTCCAGCAAATACGGAGTGCTAGCTTATGGTTAGGAGGTCACTGACTTATCATGGCTGCCCTATCTATATTTCTTGGATAAATACATGGCAAAATCCCATTGGAGGAAAATTTCACTATGGGTTAGGGTTAGGTCAACATGAACTCGTAGAGCAAAATGGACACCACCAGCAAATTTGGAGTACTTGGGTATGGTTAGAAGGGCACTGACTTTTCTACCCTGCCCTATGTATGTTTCCTGGGAAAATACATGGAAAAATCTCATTGGAGGAAAATTCCACTTAGGGTTAGTGTTAAGTCACCGTGAACCCGTACAGCAAAATAGACATTGCCAACAAATTTGGAGTTCTTAGTTATGGTTAGGATGACACTGACTTTACTAGTCTGCCCTATATATGTTTGCTGGTAAAATCCATTAGAAAATCCACTTGGAAGAAAATTCCACTTAGAGTTAGGGTTACGTCACCATAATATCATAGAGCAAAATGAACATTGGGATTAAATTCGGACTGCTTGGGTATGGTTAGGAGGACACTGAATTTTCTACCCTGCCCTATCTAAGTTTCCTGGTTAAATACATGGAAAATCCAATTGGAGGAAAATTCCACTTAGTGTTATGGTTAGGTCACCATGAAACCACAGAGCAAAATGGACATCGCCAACGAATTTGGAGTTCTTGCTTATAGTTAGGAGGTCACTGACTTATCATGGCTGACCTATATATATTTCTTTGAGAAATACATAGGAAAATCCCATTGGAGGAAAATTCCACTTAGGGTTAGGGTTAGGTCAACATGAACTCGTAGAGCAAAATGGACCTCACCAGCAATATCGGAGTACTTGGGTATGGTTAGGAGGGCCCTGACTTTTCTACCCTGCCCTATCTATGTTTCCTGGGAAAATACATGGAAAAATCTCATTGGAGGAAAATTCCACTTTTTCTTAGGGTTAGGTCACTGTGAACCCATACACCAAAATGGACATCGCCAGCAAATTCGGAGTGCTTGCTCATGGTTAGGAGGTCACTGACTTATCTTGGCTGCCCTATCTATGTTTCTTGGATAAATACATGGGAAAATCCCATTGGAGGAAAATTCCACTTAGGGTTAGGGTTAGGTCAACATGAACTAGTAGAGCAAAATGGACATGACCAGCAAATTCGGCGTACTTGGGTATGGTTAGGAGGGCACTGAGTTTTCAAGTTGGCCTATCTATGTTTCTTGGTAAAATACATGGCAAAATCTCATTGGAGGAAAATTCCACTTAGGGTTGGGGTTAAGTCACCGTGAACCCGTACAGCAAAATGGACATTGCCAACAAATTTGGAGTTCTTGGTTATGGTTAGGATGACACTGACTTTACTACTCTGCCCTATCTATGTTTCCTAGTAAAATACATTAGAAAATCTAATTGGAAGAAAATTCCACTTAGGGTTAGGGTTACGTCACCATAAACCCGTAGAGCAAAATGGACATCGGGAGCAAATTCGGACTTCTTCGGTATGGTTAGGAGCACACTGACTTTTCTACCCTGCCCTATCTATGTTTCCTGGTAAAATACATGGAAAAACCAATTGCAGGAAAATTCAACTTAGTGTTAGTGTTAGATCACCATGAACCTATAAAGCAAAATGGACATCGCGAACAAATTTGGAGTTCTTGGGTATGGTTAGGAGGGTACTGAGTTTTCAAGGCTGGCCTATCTATGTTTCTTGGGAAAATACATGGAAAAATCTCTTTGAAGGAAAGTTCCACGTAGGGTTAGGTCACCGTGAACCCGTACACCAAAATGGACATCGCCAGCAAATTCGGAGTGCTTGCTAATGGTTAGGAGGTCCCTGACTTATCTTGGCTGCCCTATCTATGTTTCTTGGATAAATACATGGGAAAATCTCATTGGAGGAAAATTCCACTTAGGGTTAGGGTTAGGTCAACATGAACTCGTAGAGCCAAATGGACATCCCCAGCAATATCGGAGTACTTGGGTATGGTTAGGATTGCACTGACTTTTCTACACTGCCCTATCGATGTTTCCTGGGAAAATACATGGGAAAATCTGATTGGAGGAAAATTCCACTTAGGGTTAGGGTTAGGTCAGTTTTCTGCACGCAACTTTCGCCTGTCTCTTATCTCTACAGAATTTTCCTCCATTTCGATTTTCCATGTATCTTACCAGGAAACATAGATAGGGCAGCGTAGAAAAGTGAGTGTGCTCCTAACCATACCCAAGCAGTCCGAATTTACTGGCGATGTCCATTTTGCTGTACGAGTTTATGGTAACGTAACCCTAACCCTAAGTGGAATTTTCCTACGATGGGATTTTCCTATCTATTTTATCAGGAAACATAGATAGGGTAAGGTAGAAAAGTCAGTGTCCTCCTAACCATACCCAAGCAGTCCGAATTTGCTGGTGATGTCCATTTTGCTGTACGGGTTCACGGTGACTTAAACCTACACCTAAGTGGAATTTTCCTCCAATGAGATTTTCCCATGTATTTTCCCAGGAAACATAGATAGGGCAGGGTAGAAAATTCAGTGCCTGCCTAACCATAACAAAGTACTCCGATATTGCTGGTGACGTCCATTTTGCTCTACGAGTTCAAGTTGACCTAACCCTAACCCTAAGTGGAATTTTCCTCCAATGGGATTTTCCCATGTATTTATCCAAGAAACATAGATAGGGCAGCCAAGATAAGTCAGTGACCTCCTAACCATAAGCAAGCACTCCGAATTTGCTGGAAATGTCCATTTTGGTGTACGGGTTCACGGTGACCTAACCCTAACCCTAAGTGGAATTTTCCTCCAATGAGATTTTTCCATGTATTTTCCCAGGAAACATAGATAGCCCAGCCTTGAAAACTCAGTGCCCTCCTAACCATACAGAAGAACTCCAAATTTGTTGGTTATGTCCATTTTGCTCTACGGGTTCATGGTGACCTAACCATAACACTAAGTGGAATTTTCCTCCAATTGGATTTTCCATGTATTTTACCAAGAAACATAGATAGGGCAGGGTAGAAAAGTCAGGGTCCTCCTAACCATAACCAAGCAGTCCGAATTTGCTCCCGATGTCCATTTTTCTCTACGACTTCATGGTGACGTAACTCTAACTCTAAGTGGAATTTTCCTCCAATTGGATTTTCTAATGTATTTTACCAGGAAACATAGATAGGCCAGCCTTGAAAACTCAGTGCCCTCCTAACCATACCCAAGAACTCCAAATTTGTTGGCGATGTCCATTTTGCTCTACGGGTTCATGGTGGTCTAACACAAACACTAAGTGGAATTTTCGTCCAATTGGTTTTTCCATGTACTTTACCAGGAAACATAGATAGGGCAGGGTAGAAAAGTCAGTGTCCTCCTAAACATACCCAAGAAGTCCGAATTTGCTCCCGATGTCCATTTTGCTCTACGAGTTTATGATGACGTAACCCTAACCCTAAGTGGAATTTCTTCCAATTGGATTTTCTAATATATTTTACCAGGAAACATAGATAGGGCAGACTAGTAAAGTCAGTGTCATCCTAACCATAACCAAGAACTCCAAATTTGTTGGCAATGTGCATTTTGCTGTACGGGTTCACGGTGACGTAACTCTAACCCTAAGTGGAATTTTCCTCCAATGAGATTTTCCCATGTATTTTCCCAGGAAACATAGATAGGGCAGGGTAGAAAAGTCAGTGCCCGCCTATCCATACCGAAGTACTCCGATATTGCTGGTGATGTCCATTTTGCTCTACGAGTTCAAGTTGACCTAACTCTAACCCTAAGTAGAATTTTGCTCCAATGGGATTTTCCCATGTATTTATCCAAGAAACATAGATAGGGCAGCCAAGATAAGTCAGTGACATCCTAACCATAAGCAAGAACTCCGAATTTGCTGGCAATGTCCATTTTGGTGTACGGGTTCACGGTGACCTAACCCTAACTCATCATCTTACTTCTGATTTCATTAACTTTACAGACTGTAAATGCGAGGATTGGTTCCAAAGAACTTTTTTTTCTTTTTGCTCAAAACAATACTTTTATCACAATGTTCAGAACCCCCTCATTTTTAAATTGCCAAAAACAGAAATAAAAAAGAGAAATCTGAGATTTTAGCTTTGTACTCATGTGACCAAAATGAGATATGTTGTAAATAAAAGCAGTGAATAGGTATTGTACATGCCAAAACTAAGTACCTTTAACTCACACTAAACATATTCCAGAAAATTCGGGCTTATAAATAGCAAGGAAAATTGATAGTTTTCACTTGTGGAATTTTCCTCCAATGAGATTTTCCCATGTATTTTCCCAGGAAACATAGATAGGGCAGGGAAGAAAAGTCACTGCCCACCTAACCATACCCAAGTACTCCGATATTGCTGGTGATGTCCATTTTGCTCTACGAGTTAAAGTTGACCTAACCCTAACCCTAAGTGGAATTTTCCTCCAATGGGATTTTCCCATGTATTTATCCAAGAAACATAGATAGGGCAGCCAACATAAGTCAGTGACCTCCTAACCATAAACAAGAACTCCAAATTTGTTGGCAATGTCCATTTTGCTGTACGGGTTCACAGTGACCTAACCCTAACCCTAAGTGGAATTTTCCTCCAATGAGATTTTTCCATGTATTTTCCCAGAAAACATAGATAGGCCAGCCTTGAAAATTCAGTGCCCTCCTAACCATACCCAAGAACTCCAAATTTGTTGGCGATGTCCATTTTGCTCTACGGGTTCATGGTGGCCTAACCATAACACTAAGTGGAATTTTCCTCCAATTGGATTATCTATTGTATTTTACAAGGAAACATAGAAAGGGCAGGGTAGAAAAGTCAGTGTCCTCCTAACCATACCCAAGCAATCCGAATTTGCTCCCGATGTCCACTTTGCTCTACGATTTCATGGAGACGTAACCCTAACTCTAAGTGAAATTTTCCTCCAATTGGATTTTCTAATGTATTTTACCAGGAAACATAGATAGGGCAGACTAGTAAAGACAGTGTCATCCTAACCATAACCAAGAACTCCAAATTTGTTGGCAATCTCCATTTTGCTGTACGGGTTCACGGTGACCTAACCCTAACCCTAAGTGGAATTTTCCTCCAATGAGATTTTCCCATGTATTTTCCCAGGAAACATAGATAGGGCAGGGTAGAAAAGTCAGTGCCCGCCTATCCATACCGAAGTACTCCGATATTGCTGGTGATGTCCATTTTGCTCTACGAGTTCAAGTTGACCTAACTTAACCCTAAGTAGAATTTTCCTCCAATGGGATTTTCCCATGTATTTATCCAAGAAACATAGATAGGGCAGCCAAGATAAGTCAGTGACATCCTAACCATAAGCAAGAACTCCGAATTTGCTGGCAATGTCCATTTTGGTGTACGGGTTCACGGTGACCTAACCCTAACTCATCATCTTACTTCTGATTTCATTAACTTTACAGACTGTGAATGCGAGGATTGGTTCCAAAGAACTTTTTTTTCTTTTTGCTCAAAACAATACTTTTATCACAATGTTCAGAACCCCCTCATTTTTAAATTGCCAAAAACAGAAATAAAAAAGAGAAATCTGAGATTTTAGCTTTGTACTCATGTGACCAAAATGAGATATGTTGTAAATAAAAGCAGTGAATAGGTATTGTACATGCCAAAACTAAGTACCTTTAACTCACACTAAACATATTCCAGAAAATTCGGGCTTATAAATAGCAAGGAAAATTGATAGTTTTCACTTGTGGAATTTTCCTCCAATGAGATTTTCCCATGTATTTTCCCAGGAAACATAGATAGGGCAGGGAAGAAAAGTCACTGCCCACCTAACCATACCCAAGTACTCCGATATTGCTGGTGATGTCCATTTTGCTCTACGAGTTCAAGTTGACCTAACCCTAACCCTAAGTGGAATTTTCCTCCAATGGGATTTTCCCATGTATTTATCCAAGAAACATAGATAGGGCAGCCAACATAAGTCAGTGACCTCCTAACCATAAACAAGAACTCCAAATTTGTTGGCAATGTCCATTTTGCTGTACGGGTTCACAGTGACCTAACCCTAACCCTAAGTGGAATTTTCCTCCAATGAGATTTTTCCATGTATTTTCCCAGAAAACATAGATAGGCCAGCCTTGAAAATTCAGTGCCCTCCTAACCATACCCAAGAACTCCAAATTTGTTGGCGATGTCCATTTTGCTCTACGGGTTCATGGTGGCCTAACCATAACACTAAGTGGAATTTTCCTCCAATTGGATTATCTATTGTATTTTACCAGGAAACATAGAAAGGGCAGGGTAGAAAAGTCAGTGTCCTCCTAACCATACCCAAGCAATCCGAATTTGCTCCCGATGTCCACTTTGCTCTACGATTTCATGGAGACGTAACCCTAACTCTAAGTGAAATTTTCCTCCAATTGGATTTTCTAATGTATTTTATCAGGAAACATAGATAGGGCAGACTAGTAAAGACAGTGTCATCCTAACCATAACCAAGAACTCCAAATTTGTTGGCAATCTCCATTTTGCTGTACGGGTTTACGGTGACCTAACCCTAACCCTAAGTGGAATTTTCCTCCAATGAGATTTTCCCATGTATTTTCCCAGGAAACATAGATAGGGCAGGGTAGAAAAGTCAGTGCCCGCCTATCCATACCGAAGTACTCCGATATTGCTGGTGATGTCCATTTTGCTCTACGAGTTCAAGTTGACCTAACTCTAACCCTAAGTAGAATTTTCCTCCAATGGGATTTTCCCATGTATTTATCCAAGAAACATAGATAGGGCAGCCAAGATAAGTCAGTGACATCCTAACCATAAGCAAGAACTCCGAATTTGCTGGCAATGTCCATTTTGGTGTACGGGTTCACGGTGACCTAACCCTAACTCATCATCTTACTTCTGATTTCATTAACTTTACAGACTGTGAATGCGAGGATTGGTTCCAAAGAACTTTTTTTTCTTTTTGCTCAAAACAATACTTTTATCACAATGTTCAGAACCCCCTCATTTTTAAATTGCCAAAAACAGAAATAAAAAAGAGAAATCTGAGATTTTAGCTTTGTACTCATGTGACCAAAATGAGATATGTTGTAAATAAAAGCAGTGAATAGGTATTGTACATGCCAAAACTAAGTACCTTTAACTCACACTAAACATATTCCAGAATATTCGGGCTTATAAATAGCAAGGAAAATTGATAGTTTTCAGTTGTGGAATTTTCCTCCAATGAGATTTTCCCATGTATTTTCCCAGGAAACATAGATAGGGCAGGGTAGAAAAGTCAGTGCCCGCCTATCCATACCGAAGTACTCCGATATTGCTGGTGATGTCCATTTTTCTCTACGAGTTCAAGTTGACCTAACTCTAACCCTAAGTAGAATTTTGCTCCAATGGGATTTTCCCATGTATTTATCCAAGAAACATAGATAGGGCAGCCAAGATAAGTCAGTGACATCCTAACCATAAGCAAGAACTCCGAATTTGCTGTCAATGTCCATTTTGGTGTACGGGTTCACGGTGACCTAACCCTAACTCATCATCTTACTTCTGATTTCATTAACTTTACAGACTGTGAATGCGAGGATTGGTTCCAAAGAACTTTTTTTTCTTTTTGCTCAAAACAATACTTTTATCACAATGTTCAGAACCCCCTCATTTTTAAATTGCCAAAAACAGAAATAAAAAAGAGAAATCTGAGATTTTAGCTTTGTACTCATGTGACCAAAATGAGATATGTTGTAAATAAAAGCAGTGAATAGGTATTGTACATGCCAAAACTAAGTACCTTTAACTCACACTAAACATATTCCAGAAAATTCGGGCTTATAAATAGCAAGGAAAATTGATAGTTTTCAGTTGTGGAATTTTCCTCCAATGAGATTTTCCCATGTATTTTCCCAGGAAACATAGATAGGGCAGGGAAGAAAAGTCACTGCCCACCTAACCATACCCAAGTACTCCGATATTGCTGGTGATGTCCATTTTGCTCTACGAGTTCAAGTTGACCTAACCCTAACCCTAAGTGGAATTTTCCTCCAATGGGATTTTCCCATGTATTTATCCAAGAAACATAGATAGGGGAGCCAACATAAGTCAGTGACCTCCTAACCATAAACAAGAACTCCAAATTTGTTGGCAATGTCCATTTTGCTGTACGGGTTCACAGTGACCTAACCCTAACCCTAAGTGGAATTTTCCTCCAATGAGATTTTTCCATGTATTTTCCCAGAAAACATAGATAGGCCAGCCTTGAAAATTCAGTGCCCTCCTAACCATACCCAAGAACTCCAAATTTGTTGGCGATGTCCATTTTGCTCTACGGGTTCATGGTGGCCTAACCATAACACTAAGTGGAATTTTCCTCCAATTGGATTATCTATTGTATTTTACCAGGAAACATAGAAAGGGCAGGGTAGAAAAGTCAGTGTCCTCCTAACCATACCCAAGCAATCCGAATTTGCTCCCGATGTCCACTTTGCTCTACGATTTCATGGAGACGTAACCCTAACTCTAAGTGAAATTTTCCTCCAATTGGATTTTCTAATGTATTTTACCAGGAAACATAGATAGGGCAGACTAGTAAAGACAGTGTCATCCTAACCATAACCAAGAACTCCAAATTTGTTGGCAATCTCCATTTTGCTGTACGGGTTCACGGTGACCTAACCCTAACCCTAAGTGGAATTTTCCTCCAATGAGATTTTCCCATGTATTTTCCCAGGAAACATAGATAGGGCAGGGTAGAAAAGTCAGTGCCCGCCTATCCATACCGAAGTACTCCGATATTGCTGGTGATGTCCATTTTGCTCTACGAGTTCAAGTTGACCTAACTCTAACCCTAAGTAGAATTTTCTCCAATGGGATTTTCCCATGTATTTATCCAAGAAACATAGATAGGGCAGCCAAGATAAGTCAGTGACATCCTAACCATAAGCAAGAACTCCGAATTTGCTGGCAATGTCCATTTTGGTGTACGGGTTCACGGTGACCTAACCCTAACTCATCATCTTACTTCTGATTTCATTAACTTTACAGACTGTGAATGCGAGGATTGGTTCCAAAGAACTTTTTTTTCTTTTTGCTCAAAACAATACTTTTATCACAATGTTCAGAACCCCCTCATTTTTAAATTGCCAAAAACAGAAATAAAAAAGAGAAATCTGAGATTTTAGCTTTGTACTCATGTGACCAAAATGAGATATGTTGTAAATAAAAGCAGTGAATAGGTATTGTACATGCCAAAACTAAGTACCTTTAACTCACACTAAACATATTCCAGAAAATTCGGGCTTATAAATAGCAAGGAAAATTGATAGTTTTCAGTTGTGGAATTTTCCTCCAATGAGATTTTCCCATGTATTTTCCCAGGAAACATAGATAGGGCAGGGAAGAAAAGTCACTGCCCACCTAACCATACCCAAGTACTCCGATATTGCTGGTGATGTCCATTTTGCTCTACGAGTTCAAGTTGACCTAACCCTAACCCTAAGTGGAATTTTCCTCCAATGGGATTTTCCCATGTATTTATCCAAGAAACATAGATAGGGCAGCCAACATAAGTCAGTGACCTCCTAACCATAAACAAGAACTCCAAATTTGTTGGCAATGTCCATTTTGCTGTACGGGTTCACAGTGACCTAACCCTAACCCTAAGTGGAATTTTCCTCCAATGAGATTTTCCATGTATTTTCCCAGAAAACATAGATAGGCCAGCCTTGAAAATTCAGTGCCCTCCTAACCATACCCAAGAACTCCAAATTTGTTGGCGATGTCCATTTTGCTCTACGGGTTCATGGTGGCTAACCATAACACTAAGTGGAATTTTCCTCCAATTGGATTATCTATTGTACTTTACCAGGAAACATAGATAGGGCAGGGTAGAAAAGTCAGTGTCCTCCTAAACATACCCAAGAAGTCCGAATTTGCTCCCGATGTCCATTTTGCTCTACGAGTTTATGATGACGTAACCCTAACCCTAAGTGGAATTTCTTCCAATTGGATTTTCTAATATATTTTACCAGGAAACATAGATAGGGCAGACTAGTAAAGTCAGTGTCATCCTAACCATAACCAAGAACTCCAAATTTGTTGGCAATGTGCATTTTGCTGTACGGGTTCACGGTGACCTAACTCTAACCCTAAGTGGAATTTTCCTCCAATGAGATTTTCCCATGTATTTTCCCAGGAAACATAGATAGGGCAGGGTAGAAAAGTCAGTGCCCGCCTATCCATACCGAAGTACTCCGATATTGCTGGTGATGTCCATTTTGCTCTACGAGTTCAAGTTGACCTAACTCTAACCCTAAGTAGAATTTTGCTCCAATGGGATTTTCCCATGTATTTATCCAAGAAACATAGATAGGGCAGCCAAGATAAGTCAGTGACATCCTAACCATAAGCAAGAACTCCGAATTTGCTGGCAATGTCCATTTTGGTGTACGGGTTCACGGTGACCTAACCCTAACTCATCATCTTACTTCTGATTTCATTAACTTTACAGACTGTAAATGCGAGGATTGGTTCCAAAGAACTTTTTTTTCTTTTTGCTCAAAACAATACTTTTATCACAATGTTCAGAACCCCCTCATTTTTAAATTGCCAAAAACAGAAATAAAAAAGAGAAATCTGAGATTTTAGCTTTGTACTCATGTGACCAAAATGAGATATGTTGTAAATAAAAGCAGTGAATAGGTATTGTACATGCCAAAACTAAGTACCTTTAACTCACACTAAACATATTCCAGAAAATTCGGGCTTATAAATAGCAAGGAAAATTGATAGTTTTCAGTTGTGGAATTTTCCTCCAATGAGATTTTCCCATGTATTTTCCCAGGAAACATAGATAGGGCAGGGAAGAAAAGTCACTGCCCACCTAACCATACCCAAGTACTCCGATATTGCTGGTGATGTCCATTTTGCTCTACGAGTTAAAGTTGACCTAACCCTAACCCTAAGTGGAATTTTCCTCCAATGGGATTTTCCCATGTATTTATCCAAGAAACATAGATAGGGCAGCCAACATAAGTCAGTGACCTCCTAACCATAAACAAGAACTCCAAATTTGTTGGCAATGTCCATTTTGCTGTACGGGTTCACAGTGACCTAACCCTAACCCTAAGTGGACTTTTCCTCCAATGAGATTTTTCCATGTATTTTCCCAGAAAACATAGATAGGCCAGCCTTGAAAATTCAGTGCCCTCCTAACCAGACCCAAGAACTCCAAATTTGTTGGCGATGTCCATTTTGCTCTACGGGTTCATGGTGGCCTAACCATAACACTAAGTGGAATTTTCCTCCAATTGGATTATCTATTGTATTTTACCAGGAAACATAGAAAGGGCAGGGTAGAAAAGTCAGTGTCCTCCTAACCATACCCAAGGACTCCGAATTTGCTCCCGATGTCGACTTTGCTCTACGATTTCATGGAGACGTAACCCTAACTCTAAGTGAAATTTTCCTCCAATTGGATTTTCTAATGTATTTTACCAGGAAACATAGATAGGGCAGAATAGTAAAGACAGTGTCATCCTAACCATAACCAAGAACTCCAAATTTGTTGGCAATCTCCATTTTGCTGTACGGGTTCACGGTGACCTAACCCTAACCCTAAGTGGAATTTTCCTCCAATGAGATTTTTCCATGTATTTTCCCAGGAAACATAGATAGGGCAGGGTAGAAAAGTCAGTGTCCTCCTAACCATACCCAAGCAGTCCGAATTTGCTCGTGATGTCCATTTTGCTCTTCGACTTCATGGTGACGTTACCCTAACTCTAAGTGGAATTTTCATCCAATTGGATTTTCTAATGTATTTTACCAGGAAACATAGATAGGGCAGACTAGTAAAGACAGTGTCATCCTAACCATAAGCAAGAACTCCAAATTTTTGTGCAATGTCCATTTTGCTATACGGGTTCACGGTGACTTAACCCTAACCCTAAGTGGAATTTTCCTCCTATGAGATTTTCCCCTGTATTTTACCAGGAAACATAGATAGGCCAGCCTTGAAAATTCAGTGCCCTCCTAACCATACACAAGAACTCCAAATTTGTTGGCGATATCCATTTTGCTCTACGGTTTCATGGTGGTCTAAAACAAACACTAAGTGGAATTTTCCTCCAATTGGTTTTTCCATGTATTTTATCAGGAAACATAGAAAGGGCAGACTAGTAAAGTCAGTGTCATCCTAACCATAAGCAAGAACTCCAAATTTTTGTGCAATGTCCATTTTGCTATATGGGTTCACGGTGACTTAACCCTAACCCTAAGTGGAATTTTCCTCCTATGAGATTTTCCCATGTATTTTACCAGAAAAGATATAGAGGGCAGTGTAGAAAAGTCAGTGTCCTCCTAACCATACCCAAGGAGTCCGAATTTGCTGGCGATATCCATTTTTTTCTATGAGTTCATGTTGACCTAACCCTAACCCTAAGTGGAATTTTCCTGAAATGAGATTTTCCCCATGTATTTTATCAGTAAACATAGATAGGCCAGCCTTGAAAACTCAGTACCCTCCTAATCATACCCAAGTACTCCGACTTTGCTGGTGATGTCTATTTTTCTCTACGAGTTTATGGTGACTTAACCCTAACCCTAAGTGGAATTTTCCTCCAATGAGATTTTCCCATGGATTTTACCAGGAAAAATAGATAGGGCAGGGCAGAAAAGTTAGTGTCCCCCTAACCATACCCAAGAACTCTATATTTGTTGGCGATGTCCATTTTGCTCTGCAGGTTCATGGTGACCTAACCCTAACCCTAAGTGGAATTTTCCTGATATGGGATTTTCCCATGTATTTTTTCAGGAAAAAAGGGCAGCCTAGAAAGATCATCACCCTCCTAACCAAACCCAAGAACTCCGAATTTATTGGTAATTTCAATTTAGCTCTACGGGTTCATGGAGACCTAACCCTAACACTAAGTGGAATTTTCCTCCAATTGGATTTTCCATGTATTTTACCAGGAAACATAGATAGGGCAATGTATTAAAGTCAGTGTCCTCCTTACCATATCCAAGCACTTTGAATTTGCTGGAGATATCCATTTTGCTCTATGAGTTCATGGAGACCTAACCATAACCCTAAGTGGAATTTTCCTCCAATGAGATTTTTCCATGTATTTTCCCAGGAAACATAGTTAGGCCAGCCTTAAAAATGGAGTGTCCTCCTAACCATACCCAAGAACTCCAAATTTGTTGGCGATGTCCATTTTGCTCTACGGTTTCATGGTGGTCTAACACAAACACTAAGTAGAATTTTCCTCCAATTGGTTTTTCCATGTATTTTACCAGGAAACATAGATAGTGCAGACTAGTAAAGTCAGTGTCATCCTAACCATAAGCAAGAACTCCAAATTTTTGTGCAATGTCCATTTTGCTATACGGGTTCACGGTGACTTAACCCTAACCCTAAGTGGAATTTTCCTCCTATGAGATTTTCCCATGTATTTTACCAGAAAAGATATAGAGGGCAGTGTAGAAAAGTCAGTGTCCTCCTAACCATACCCAAGGAGTCCGAATTTGCTGGCGATATCCATTTTTTTCTATGAGTTCATGTTGACCTAACCCTAACCCTAAGTGGAATTTTCCTGCAATGAGATTTCCCCATGTATTTTATCAGTAAACATAGATAGGCCAGCCTTGAAAACTCAGTACCCTCCTAATAATACCCAAGTACTCCGACTTTGCTGGTGATGTCTATTTTTCTCTACGAGTTTATGGTGACTTAACCCTAACCCTAAGTGGAATTTTCCTCCAATGAGATTTTCCCATGGATTTTACCAGGAAAAATAGATAGGGCAGGGCAGAAAAGTTAGTGTCCTCCTAACCATACCCAATAACTCTATATTTGTTGGCGATGTCCATTTTGCTCTACAGGTTCATGGTGACCTAACCCTAATCCTAAGTGGAATTTTCCTGATATGGGATTTTCCCATGTATTTTTTCAGGAAAAATAGGGCAGCCTAGAAAGATCATCACCCTCCTAACCAACCCAAGAACTCCGAATTTATTGGTAATTTCAATTTAGCTCTACGGGTTCATGGAGACCTAACCCTAACACTAAGTGGAATTTTCCTCCAATTGGATTTTCCATGTATTTTACCAGGAAACATAGATAGGGCAATGTATTAAAGTCAGTGTCCTCCTTACCATATCCAAGCACTTTGAATTTGCTGGAGATATCCATTTTGCTCTACGAGTTCATGGAGACCTAACCATAACCCTAAGTGGAATTTTCCTCCAATGAGATTTTTCCATGTATTTTCCCAGGAAACATAGTTAGGCCAGCCTTAAAAATGCAGTGCCCTCCTAACCATACCCAAGAACTCCAAATTTGTTGGCGATGTCCATTTTGCTCTACGGTTTCATGGTGGTCTAACACAAACACTAAGTAGAATTTTCCTCCAATTGGTTTTTCCATGTATTTTACCAGGAAACATAGATAGTGCAGACTAGTAAAGTCAGTGTCATCCTAACCATAAGCAAGAACTCCAAATTTTGGGGCAATGTCCATTTTGCTATACGCGTTCACGGTGACTTAACCCTAACCCTAAGTGGAATTTTCCTCCTATGAGATTTTCCTATGTATTTTCCCAGGAAACATAGATAGGGCACGGTAGAAAAGTCAGTGCCCGCCTAACCATAACCAAGTACTCCGATATTGCTGGTGATGTCCATTTTGCTCTACGAGTTCAAGTTGACCTAACCCTAACCCTAAGTGGAATTTTCCTCCAATGGGATTTTCCCATGTATTTATCCAAGAAACATAGATAGGGCAGCCAAGATAAGTCAGTGACCTCCTAACCATACCCAAGAACTCCAAATTTGTTGGCGATGTCCATTTTCCTCTACGGGTTCATGGTGACCTAACAATAACACTAAGTGTAATTTTCCTCAAATTGGATTTTCAATGTATTTTCCAAGGAAACATAGATAGGGCAGGATAGAAAAGTCAGTGCCCTCCTAACCATACCGAAGAAGTCCGAATTTGCTCCCGATGTTCATTTTGCTCTACGAGTTTCTGGAGACGTAACCCTAACCCTAAGTGGAATTTTCTTCCAATTGGATTTTCTATTGTATTTTACCAGGAAACATAGATAGTGCAGACTAGTAAAGTCAGTGTCATCCTAAGCATAACCAAGAACTCTAAATTTGTTGGCAATCTCCATTTTGCTGTATGGGTTCACGGTGACTTAACCCTAACCCTAAGTGGAATTTTACTCCAATGAGATTTTCCCATGTATTTTCCCAGGAAACATAGATAGGGCAGGGTAGAAAAGTCAGGGCCCGCCTAACCATACCCAAGTACTCTGAATTTGCTCCCGATGTCCATTTTGCTCTACGACTTCATGGTGACGTAACCCTAACTCTAAGTGGAATTTTCCTCCAATTGGATTTTCTAATGTATTTTACCAGGAAACATAGATAGGGCAGACTAGTAAAATCAGTGTCATCCTAACCAAGAACTCCAAATTTGTTGGCAATGTCCATTTTGCTGTTCGGGTTCACGGTGACTTAACCCTAACCCTAAGTGGAATTTTACTCCAATGAGATTTTCCCATGTATTTTCCCAGGAAACATAGATAGGGCACGGTAGAAAAGTCAGGGCCCGCCTAACCATACCCAAGTACTCTGAATTTGCTCCCGATGTCCATTTTGCTCTACGACTTCATGGTGACGTAACCCTAACTCTAAGTGGAATTTTCTTCCAATTGGATTTTCTAATGTATTTTACCAGGAAACATAGATAGGGCAGACTAATAAAATGGGTGTCATCCAAACCAAGAATTCCAAATTTGTTGGCAATGTGCATTTTCCTGTACGGGTTCACGGTGACATAACCCTAACCCTAAGTGGAATTTTCCTCCTATGAGATTTTCCTATGTATTTTCCCAGGAAACATAGATAGGGCAGGGTAGAAAAGTCAGTGCCCGCCTAACCATAACCAAGTACTCCGATATTGCTGGTGATGTCCATTTTGCTCTACGAGTTCAAGTTGACCTAACCCTAACCCTAAGTGGAATTTTCCTCCAATGGGATTTTCCCATGTATTTATCCAAGAAACATAGATTGGGCAGCCAAGATAAGTCAGTGACCTCCTAACCATACCCAAGAACTCCAAATTTGTTGGCGATGTCCATTTTCCTCTACGGGTTCATGGTGACCTAACCATAACCCTAAGTGGAATTTTCCTCAAATTGGATTTTCCATGTATTTTACTAGGAAACAAAGATAGGGCAAGGTAGAAAATTCTGTGTCCTCCTAACCACACCCAAGCAGTCCGAATTTGCTCCCGATGTCCATTTTGCTCTACGACTTCATGGTGACGTAACCCTAACTCTAAGTGGAATTTTCCTCCAATTGGATTTTCTAATGTATTTTACCAGGAAACATAGATAGGGCAGACTAGTAAAATCAGTGTCATCCTAACCAAGAACTCCAAATTTGTTGGCAATGTCCATTTTGCTGTTCGGGTTCACGGTGACTTAACCCTAACCCTAAGTGGAATTTTCCTCCAATGAGATTTTCCCATGTATTTTCCCAGGAAAAATAGATAGGACAGGGTAGAAAACTCAGTGCCCGCCTAACCATACCCAAGTACTCCGATATTGCTGGAGATGTCCATTTTGCTCTACGAGTTCAAGTTGACCTAACCCTAACCCTAAGTGTAATTTTCCTCCAATGGGATTTTCCCATGTATTTATCCAAGAAACATAGATAGGGCAGCCAAGATAAGTCAGTGACCTCCTAACCATAAGCAAGCACTCCGAATTGGCTGGAGATGTCCATTTTGGTGTACGGGTTCACGGTGACCTAACCCTAACCCTAAGTGGAATTTTCCTCCAATCAGATTTTTCCATGTATTTTCCCAGGAAACATAGATAGGCCAGCCTTGAAAATTCAGTGCCCTCCTAACCATACACAAGAACTCCAAATTTGTTGGCGATATCCATTTTGCTCTACGGTTTCATGGTGGTCTAAAACAAACACTAAGTGGAATTTTCCTCCAAGTGGTTTTTCCATGTATTTTGTATCGGAAACATAGGAACAAAAAAAAAAAAAAAAAGGGGGGGGGGCCCAAAAAAAAGGTTGGAAAAAAACCACCCCCCCTACCCCCTTAAAAAGTTTTAAAAAGTCCCATGTCAATCCTAACCATAGCAAGAAACTCAAATTTTTTTTGGTGCAATGTCCATTTTGCCTATACGGGTTCACGGTGACTTAAACCTAACCCTAAGTTGGAGAATTTTCCTCCCTATAAGATTTTCCCCCATGTATTTTTACCAAAAGATATAGAGGGCAGTGTAGAAAAGTCAGTGTCCTCCTAACCATACCCAAGGAGTCCGAATTTGCTGGCGATATCCATTTTTTTCTATGAGTTCATGTTGACCTAACCCTAACCCTAAGTGGAATTTTCCTGAAATGAGATTTCCCCATGTATTTTATTAGTAAACATAGATAGGCCAGCCTTGAAAACTCAGTACCCTCCTAATCATACCCAAGTACTCCAACTTTGCTGGTGATGTCTATTTTTCTCTACGAGTTTATGGTGACTTAACCCTAACCCTAAGTGGAATTTTCCTCCAATGAGATTTTCCCATGGATTTTACCAGGAAAAATAGATAGGGCAGGGCAGAAAAGTTAGTGTCCCCCTAACCATACCCAAGAACTCTATATTTGTTGGCGATGTCCATTTTGCTCTACAGGTTCATGGTGACCTAACCCTAACCCTAAGTGGAATTTTCCTGATATGGGATTTTCCCATGTATTTTTTCAGGAAAAAAGGGCAGCCTAGAAAGATCATCACCCTCCTAACCAAACCCAAGAACTCCGAATTTATTGGTAATTTCAATTTAGCTCTACCGGTTCATGGAGACCTAACCCTAACACTAAGTGGAATTTTCCTCCAATTGGATTTTCCATGTATTTTACCAGGAAACATAGATAGGGCAATGTATTAAAGTCAGTGTCCTCCTTACCATATCCAAGCACTTTGAATTTGCTGGAGATATCCATTTTGCTCTATGAGTTCATGGATACCTAACCATAACCCTAAGTGGAATTTTCCTCCAATGAGATTTTTCCATGTATTTTCCCAGGAAACATAGTTAGGCCAGCCTTAAAAATGCAGTGCCCTCCTAACCATACCCAAGAACTCCAAATTTGTTGGCGATGTCCATTTTGCTCTACGGTTTCATGGTGGTCTAACACAAACACTAAGTAGAATTTTCCTCCAATTGGTTTTTCCATGTATTTTACCAGGAAACATAGATAGTGCAGACTAGTAAAGTCAGTGTCATCCTAACCATAAGCAAGAACTCCAAATTTTGGGGCAATGTCCATTTTGCTATACGCGTTCACGGTGACTTAACCCTAACCCTAAGTGGAATTTTCCTCCTATGAGATTTTCCTATGTATTTTCCCAGGAAACATAGATAGGGCAGGGTAGAAAAGTCAGTGCCCGCCTAACCATAACCAAGTACTCCGATATTGCTGGTGATGTCCATTTTGCTCTATGAGTTCAAGTTGACCTAACCCTAACCCTAAGTGGAATTTTCCTCCAATGGGATTTTCCCATTTATTTATCCAAGAAACAGATAGGGCAGCCAAGATAAGTCAGTGACCTCCTAACCATACCCAAGAACTCCAAATTTGTTGGCGATGTCCATTTTCCTCTACGGGTTCATGGTGACCTAACAATAACACTAAGTGTAATTTTCCTCAAATTGGATTTTCAATGTATTTTCCAAGGAAACATAGATAGGGCAGGATAGAAAAGTCAGTGTCCTCCTAACCATACCGAAGAAGTCCGAATTTGCTCCCGATGTTCATTTTGCTCTACGAGTTTCTGGTGACGTAACCCTAACCCTAAGTC
>NW_024097517.1:0-55000 GCF_016545835.1 Crotalus tigris
CCAAAGCAATACAACAAGGATGCGGCTTGGTTAAACGAGGTGGATGCAAATAAAACAGAAGTTGAAATGAAAGAACTAGTAATAACAACAAAAATGGTAGAAAAAAGAGCAAAGAAAATCAAAAATTGGTCAGCACCAGGTGAAGATGAACTGCATGGGTTTTGGCTGAAACATCTAACTGTTATACACCCACTCATTGCAAGCAATTCAACAATATACTACAAGGAGAAGAAATTGAAAAGTGGCTAACAACTGGGAAAACCTACCTAATAATGAAAAATCCAGCAAAAGGGGCAACACCAGGTAACTACAGGCCAATTAACTGCTTACCAACAACTTTCAAATTACTAACTGGTGTGGTAGCTGATGCAGTACAACAGCATCTAGTTGAAAACAATCTCTTTCCACCTGAGCAGAAAGGAAACCCCCCCAATAGCAGAGGAACAAAAGATCAACTCCTAAAGGACAAATAATGATCTTTGGAAAACTGCAAGAGAAGGGAAGACAACCTGGAAGTGGCAGGATTGACTACAAAAACAGACATTTGACTACTCCTGCCACATGATTGGATAATTAAAGGGCACTAGAAAGAAAAACAGGAGGTAAGTAGAAAACATCCAGAAAATTTGTTGCTAAGATCGAGGCACAATGGAAGACACAGTGCAGACAATGGTGAAGAAGCTGGGAGAGGTTAATATCAAGAGAGGAATATTTCAAGGAGATTCATTATAACCAGTACTATTAGTTTATCTGCACTGTTTATCTGTCAACAATACTGGAATATATCAAGGACAGGCTATCAAACAATCAAAAACATCTGCTAGGACTATCCCACCTCCTCTACATGGATGATCTGAAGCTGTATGGAAAAACATCATCTGAAATGAATCGCTGCTCAACACTGCCGTATATATAGCCAAGATATTGTAATGGAGTTTGGCTTGGACAAATGTGCCACACTTACTATCAAACAAGGAAAAATAGTGAAAACTGAAGGAATCAAGATGCCCCACAAAAATAACATTAAGAGTCTGAATGAGGAAGAGTACTACAAATACTTGGGTATCCTTCAAGCTGACAACATCAAGCACACTGAAGTCAAGAAAAAGATTAGAGGTGAATACATCAAGAGAGTGAAGAAGATCTTAAAATCCAAACTCAATGGAGGAAATACCATAAAGGCAATCAACACCTGGGCAATCCCAGTCAGTAGGTACACAGCTGGAATAGTGGACTGGACTCAAGCAGAACTAAAAGCAATGGATAGTCAGACCAGAAAAATAATGACAATGAATCATGCCCTTCATCCATGCAGTGACATTGATAGACTTTATCTACCAAGGCAAATAGGTGGGCGTGGAATGCTACAAGTAACATTGAGATGAGCAGTTGAAGAAGAAAAAAAAATGAGCCTTGGGAAGGGAATATCTGAAGAACAATGTATGAAGATGCACGAAAATTAGTATATCAGGAAGGCTTACTAACTACTGGAGAGACCAAACTGGCCTACAAGAAAGACCAAATGAAGAACAGAATAGAGGCATGGGAAGACAAAGCACTACATGGCCAATACATGAAAAAAATAGATGGGAAAGCAGATAATAATAAAACCTGGCAATGGCTAAGAGCAGGAAAATTGAAGAAAGAGACCGAGGGACTAATTCTGGCTGCACAAGACCAAGCCTTAAGGACAACTGCATACAAAGTCAAAATTGAGAAGACAGCAACAGACAGTAAGTGCCGCCTATGCAAAGAAGCTGAAGAAACAGTGGACCAATTGGTAAGCTGTTGCAAGAAGATTGCACAGACTGATTACAAGCAGCGGCATGACAAAGTAGCAACAATGGTGCATTGGAAGATCTGCAAAAAATATCATTTGCCTGTAAGCAAAAACTGGTGGGATCATAAATAGAGAAAGTCATAGAAAATGATAAAATTAAACTGCTCTGGGACTTCAGAATTCAAACAGACAAGCACCGGCAACATAACACCCCAGACTTAACAATTGTCGATAAGAAAGACAAAAAAGTCTGGATAGTGGACGTGGCAGTGCCTGGAGACAGCAGAATAGACGAGAAAAACTGGAGAAGATAACAAAATACAAAGACCTACAAATAGAAATAGAAAGACTGTGGCAAAAGCAAGCAAGGGTAGTACCAATAGTAATAGGCACCTTGGGTGCAATCCCAAAACAACTGGAGCACCACTGAAGCACTCTATTGGCTATTGACAAGCATTGCTGCGTATTATCAAGATGCAAAGGCAGCCCTTTTAATGGAACTGACTTCAGTAGTGCGACAGATCCTGTTAATACCATCGCAAACATCCACATCTGGCTATCCCAGGTCCTGGGTAAGGACTCGATAGGTAGACAAAATGCCAAATCCAGTCTGAACATCTGGCTGACTGTGCGATAATCCATAATAATAATAATAATAATAATAAAGTTGGAAGGGACCTTGAAGGTCATCTAGTCCAACCCCCTGCTCAGGCAGGAAACCCTATCCCATTTCAGACCAGTGGCTGTCCAGTCTCTTCTTAAGTAACCAGCTTTTACACTGCATGGTCAGTCTCGACCCCATCCTCCACCAGGAATCCACTCCAGATTTTCCCCACCGCCCGACCTGAGCATCTCTGATCTCTCCGGAGCTTTTGTGGGTGGCCCAATTAGCTAATGATTTCAGGAAATAAATTGTGCTAAGTAAAGAAATCTTAAAGAGCAATTATTGCAAGCCAGATGCTTGGATTCCTCTGACAATTCAAGCAGGGAGAGAGAATTCCTGGCTTCCTGCCTCACCTCTGCAGAAAATAACAACAATGCAAAATTATTAAGGGAGGCCAAAGAAAACCCCGTGCAGCTGGACTGGTCCTATAGGCCTAATGCGAGAGATTGTGCAAATTTAGCAACCGAATCAAACATGTGTTGCCTCAGAGCAGGGGTCTTCAAACCTGGCCCTTTTATGACGTGGACTTCAACTCCCAGAATTCCTCAGCCAGCATGGGGGAACTATGGCCCCTTCATGACTTGTGGACTTCAACTCCCAGAATTCCTCAGCCAGCATGGGGGAACTATGGCCCCCTTCATGACTTGTGGACTTCAACTCCCAGAATTCCTCAGCCAGCATGGGGGAACTATGGCCCCCTTCATGACTTGTGGACTTCAACTCCAAGAATTCCTGAGCCAGCATGGGGGAACTATGGCCCTTTCATGACTCGTGGACATCAACTCCCAGAATTCCTGAGCCAGCATGGGGGAACTATGGCCCCTTCATGACTTGTGGACTTGAACTCCCAGAATTCCTCAGCCAGCAGGGGGGAACTATGGCCCCCTTCATGACTCATGGACTTCAACTCCCAAAATTCCTGAGGCATTATGGGGGGAACTATGGCCCCTTCATGACTTGTGGACTTTGACTCCCAGAATTCCTCAGCTAGGCACGCTGGCTGAGGAATTCTGGGAGTTGAAGTCTGCAAGTCATAAAAGGGCCACGTTTGAAGACTCCTGCCTTAAGAGTTAGAAGGGGTATCAATAGGCCAATCTAGGCAGGCCCTGTATTACAGCTAGTCCTCGACCTATGACCACAATTGAGCCCAAGAAATTTCAGTCCTTAAGTGAGACTTTTCTTGAGTTTGGCCTCGCTTTATGATCTTTCTTCGCCTCACTTCTTAAGGGAATCCCTGCAGTTAAGTTAGTAACACGGTTGTTAAGTGAATCCGGCTTCCCCCATTGACTTTGCTAGTCAGAAGGTCGCAAAAGGGGATCACGTGGACCCCCCCCGGGGACATCGCGACCGTCAGAAACGTGAGTCGGTTGCCAAGCGCCCAAATTTTGGATCACGTGTCTGTGGGAATGCTGGAATGTTCCTAAGGGTGAAAAATGGTCAAAAGTCACTTTTTTAAAGTGCCATTGCAACTTCAGTCACTAAGTGAACCGTTGTTAAGTCGAGGACTGCCTTTAAGTGAAAAAAATGGGATGGTGGCCAAAGACTTACGCGTATTTTCAATCTGTTTTTTTTTTTCCAGAAACAGCCACCCCAACCGCCGACTTGTTAAAGGATCTCAGAGGCTGTTTCTGACTTTAGACGATATAACTTTTGTAAACACCAAAATCAGTCGAATGGTAGGTGACGGGAGACCGTCTTTCATTGGTTAAGGGGGGGAGTCTGCCCAGATAGGCAAAAAAGTCAAGATGGTGGCCGGTTGCATCAGTCATATGTCACTTTTCCCAGTGCCCTTGTAACTTCAAAAGGATCATTAAATGAATGGTTGTAAATCAAGGACTATACCTGTCATGGTTCCGACAGATGAACCTCTTCAAAGAACTTCGAGGCATTGTTTACCTTAAAGAATCTTTATTCGAGTAGCATAGCATCAGCACTAACATAGTCGAAGCCATAATCTGAGTTCCCCTCCCCTTGAGCACATAGTATCAAAGCACAATTCCCTCTTCCAATTAACTGTCATAAATCACATTCCCCAATTAGCTTGAAACGCAGGCTTCCCCTCCAGTTCTCTAGCCGCCAATTCTTATCATCTCTTATTTCAATAACCTTGGTTCTCACACTAGGTTCAGCATTGTTATGTCCTAGCTAAACTCTCATGCACATTCCTCCCCCCCCCCAGCATCATCTAACTCTAACTCTAAGAGTAAAACATAAGAAGAAAAGGGTTGCATCTCCATCTGTCGTCAAAGCAAAAATATCCGATGTTAGCAGCGTTGACAATACCCCCCCTTGGTTTCCATCTTTGCTTAATTCCTAGCTGTGCAGGTTGTCCTCAACTTACGACCACCGCAGAGCCCAAAATGTCTGTTGTTAAGCAAGTCTTGCCCCATTGTACGACCTTTCTTGCCACCGTTGTTAAGTGGATCACTGTATTTGTTCAGTGAGTAGCACGGTTGTTAAGTGAATCCAGCTTCCCCCCATTGACGTGGCTTGTCAGAAGTTTGCAAAAGGGGACCACGTCACACACACACACACACACACACACACACACACACACACGTGATGCTGCAACGGTCATAAGTGTGAACCACTGGGACATCACCCCGGGGACACTGCGACCGTCATAAATAGGAGTCAGTTGCCAAGCTTCCAAATTCTGATCACGTGATCGTGAGGATGCTTCAAAGGTCGTAACTCTGAAAACCGGTCAGGAGTCCCTTTTTTTTGGCACCGTTGTAACTTTGAACGGTCACTAAATGAACTGTTGTCAGTCGATGACTACCCGTATATGCTCTTTCCCCCCCCCCTTGGTCTCCATCTTTGCTTAATTCCTGGCTGTCATTGCTTGCTTTCCCAGAGGTTAACTCTTGACAACCTCAGCGAGTCAAAGAGCTGCTCTGAAGAACACAGCCTCAGATCCGTGACCCACTCGTTGTCGGTGAAAAGCACAACTCTAACCTACGAAACCTCCAATGTGGCTGTGTACGAGGTAAGGGAGACCTTCATGACGTAGGAGCAGTGAGGATTTCTTGAGATCCCTCTCCATCAATATCGATAAAGCCCAAAATAGTGGCAGAGACAAAAATGGGGGAATATTAGTGATTGGCCCAGTCACTTAGCTGGCCTTCAGGGCTAAGGCGGGACCAGAACTCCCAGTTTCCTGGTCATTGGCCCAAAGTCACCCAGCTGGCTTTCATGGCTAAGGTGGGACTAGAACTCACTGTCTCCTGGTGATTGCCCAAAGTCACCCAGCTACCTTTCGTCTCTAAGGCAGAACTAGAACTTCCAGTCTCCTGGTGATTGGCCCAAAGTCTCTCATCTTTTGTCTCTAAGACAGAACTAGAACTCCCTGTCTCCTGGTGATTGGCCCAAAGTCACCCAGCTGGCTTTCATAGCTAAGGTGGGACTAGAACTCACTGTCTCCTGGTGATTGGCCCAAAGTCACCCAGCTACCTTTCAGAGACGAACTTCCAGTCTCCTGGTGATTGGCCCAAAGTCACCCAGCTATCTTTTGTCTCTAAAGCAGGGCTAGAACTCACCATCTCTTGGTGATTGGCCCAAAGTCCCCCAGCTGGCTTACATGGTTAAAGTGGGACTAGAACTCACCATCTCCTGGTGATTGGCCCAAAGTCACCCAGCTGACTTTCATGCACAAGGCAGAACTAGAACTCCCAGTTTCCTGGTGATTGGCCCAAAGTCACTCAGCTATCTTTCATTGCTAAGGCAGAACTAGAACTCCCAGTCTCCTGGTGATTGGCCCAAAGTCTCTCATCTTTTGTCTCTAAGACAGAACTAGAACTCCCTGTCTCCTGGTGATTGGCCCAAAGTCACCCAGCTGGCTTTCATAGCTAAGGTGGGACTAGAACTCACTGTCTCCTGGTGATTGGCCCAAAGTCACCCAGCTACCTTTCAGAGACGAACTCCCAGTCTCCTGGTGATTGGTCCAAAGTCACCTAGCTATCTTTTGTCTAAGACAGAACTAGAACTCCCAGTCTCCTGGTGATTGGCCCAAAGTCACTCATCTTTTGTCTCTAAGACAGAACTAGAACTCCCTGTCTCCTGGTGATTGGCCCAAAGTCACCCAGCTACCTTTCGTCTCTAAGGCAGAACTAGAACTCATTGTCCCTGGTGATTGGCCCAAAGTCTCCCACCTACCTTTCCTGTTTAAAGGAGGAACTAGAACTCACTGTCTCCCAGTGTCTAGTCTGGTGCCTTAACCACTATTAGATCTTTCATTGTAAAGCTATAGTAACAAAATCTTGCAAGTCTGAATATACTCCTCCCACTTTTATTTTCATATGAACTAGGGAGGGATCAGACTGGGGTGTTTTCTCAAGTTATTTTCTTTGTCTGGGCTTAATCCCCGTTTATCTTGGTAGCATCCAAGTGGCTGAGGTTATCCACGGTTCTTGCTGTTACAACCATCATAGTGTCCCCACAGTCAAGAGATCACAATGCAAGCGATTGGCAACCCCGTGTATTTACAATGGTTGCAATGTCCCGGGATCACGTGATCACCATTGGTGACATCCCGGGGATCTTTTTTTTTTAATAAAAAGTTTTACAAATTTAATACAATATAAACCCCTTCCCCCCCTCCCCCACTTCCCAGAGCTGATTACAGGGTAACAAATAAACAAACATAATCTAACTAACATTAACCAACTATACTATCAATCAAAACCATAACACGCTTTAACTCCTTTTCAAGACAAGTATTAACGAATTATAAACAAAAATAATAATATAATTAAAACTATTAATAATTATCTAAAATCTACTCATATGCAAGATAATACTTTTCAGTTTCATATTTTTTTTTGAATGTAATCAATCCATCTTTTCCAAATCATAATATATTTTTCTTGTGAATGGTCCTTCAAATAGGCGGAGATTTTCGCCATTTCTGCTAAATTAGACACCTTAAGTATCCATTCTTCCATAGTAGGCAGAGAGTTTTTCTTCCAATATTGCCCCACTAATAATCTTGCAGCTGTTATAAGATTCAACATCAAGTTGATTTCTTTAACATCAAAGTCTACAATAATAACCAACAAAAATAACTGCGGAGTAAACTTTATCTCTCTCTTAAAAATCTTTTGAATATTCCACCAAATCTTAATCCAAAAAGCTTTTATATCTCTACAAGTCCACCAAATGTGAAAATAGGTTGCATCTAAACTTCCACATCTCCAACATTTGGGCTGTAAATTCGGATACATGCGGGACAATTTTTGACATCCCGGGGATCTTTTGATGATCAAAATCAATCGGCAGAACCAAATTTGTTTAACATGCGCTTGATTCCCGTAAGGACCCCTGTGAAAAAGTTTGTTATATGAACTTTGGTTTTAAAAGATTTGCTCTGCTTGGACAGGGAAACTGGGTATGGCTGAAAAAACTGGAGACTGTGTTGGCCAGTGATTGGAAGCCACGCGCAACCCATGTGCTTACCAAGGTACGTAGAAAGGGAGAGAGCAAATTGTGCCCCACGTACACATCTTAACTCAGTGTTTCGCACCCTTGGCAACTTTAAGACAAGTGGACATCAATTCCCTGCAAGGGTTATAAGTGTGAAAAACGGTCATAAGTCACATTTTTCAGTGAAAAAGGCAACCTTGGCACCCTCAAAATGGAAGCAAAAGTCCTAGGACAGGGGTAAGCAACCTTGTCTCTTTTATGGCTCATGGACTTCAACTCCCAGAATTCCTCAGCCAGCATGGGGGAACTATGGCCCCTTCATGACTTGGGGACTTCAACTCCCAGAATTCCTCAGCCAGTATGGGGGAAGTATGGCCCCTTCATGACTTGCGGACTTCAGCTCCCAGAAATCCTCAGCCAGCATGGGGGAACTATGGCCCCTTCATGACTCGTGGACTTCAACTCCCAGAATTCCTGAGCCAGCATGGGGGAACTATGGCCCCTTTATGACTTGTGGACTTCAACTCCCAGAATTCCTGAGCCAGCATGGGGGAACTTTGGCCCCTTCATGACTCATGGACTTTAACTCCCAGAATTCCTGAGCCAGCATGGCTCAGCTTGGAAACCTCTCCCTTTCCCCTCAGCATGGCTGGCTCAGGAATTCTGGGAGTTGAAGTCCACGAGTCATAAAAGAGCCAAGGCTGCCTACCCCTGTACTAGGAGATTCAATCAGTTGATCCTAAAGGAAATCAACTCTGGATGTTCTTTGGAAGGACGGATCCTGAAGCTGAAGCTCAAATTTTTTAGCCACCCAATGAGAGGAGAAGACTCCTGGGAAAAGACCCGGATGTTGGGGACGATGGAAGGAAATAGGAGAAGGGGACGGCAGAGGATGAGGTGATTAGATATGGTCATCAAGGCAAGGAACATGATTTGGGATGAACTCCAGGAGATAGTGGAGGATGGAGTGGTGGTGGCTCTGACGTGCTATGGTCCATGGGGGCCACAAAGAATCAGACACAACTTAGTGACTGAACAACAACAAGAAAATGGAACCTCTCAAGTAGATGGACTTCTCCTTCCACAATTTCCCATTCAGCCATGCTGTGCTTTCTTACACCTCCTTATATAATAATAATAATAGTAGTAAAGTTGGAAGGGACCTTGGAGATCATCTAGTCCAACCCCCTGCTCAGGCAGGAAACCCTACACCATTTCGGACAAATGGCTGTCCAGTCTCTTCTTAAAAACTTCCATTGTTGGAGCATTTACTGCTTCTGGAGGCAGGCTGTTCCACTGATTAATTGTTCTCACTGTCAGGAAGTTTCTCCTTAGTTCTAGGTTGCTTCTCTCCTTGATTAGTTTCCACCCATTGCTTCTTGTCCTGCCTTCAGGTGCTTTGGAAAATAGCTTGATTCCCTCTTCTTTATGGCAGCCCCTGAGTAAAGTAGTAACTTTACTACTATTATTATTATTTAACCTCCTTGTTCTCTTCTTTTTTGATTTGTCTGTAGATGAGGGACTTACGCCATGAAAATGTGAACCCCTTTCTGGGTGTTTTATCTGACACGGGCCTTTCTGCAATCGTGATGGGTTTCTGCTCCAGGGGAAGCCTCCAGGACTTGCTACAAAACATGGACATAAAGTTAGACTGGATGTTTAAATCATCCCTTTTGATGGATTTAATTAAAGTAAGTCTCCCTCTGGTTTCTCAACTTGCTGTTGCAGTAAGGTTCTATCGCCAGAAAAACCAAATGCACAGGTACAGAATAGGCGGTACCTAGCTCAAGTAGTAACTGTGAGAGGGATCTCGGAGTCCTAGTAGGCAATCAGCTAAACAGGAGCCAGCCGTGTGCTGCAGCTGCCCAAAAAGCCAATGCAATCCTGGGCTGCATTAACAGAGAATCGGGATCACAAAAAGAGGTGATACTGCTTTATAAGGCATTGGTAAACCATACTTGAATATTTCATCCAGTTTTGGTTACCCCGATATAAAAAGATGTTGAGACTCTAGAAAGAGTACAGAGAAGAGCAACAAAGATGATTAGGGGACTGGAGGCTAAAACATATAAGGAACGGTTGCTGGAATTGGGTATGGCTAGTTTAACGAAGAGAAGGACAAGGGGGGTCAGGATAGCAGTGTTCCAATATCTTAGGGGCTGCCCCAAAAAAGAGGGAGTCAAACTATTCTCCAAAGCACCTGAGGGCAGGACAAGAAACAACTGATGGAAACTGATCAAGGAGAGAAGCAACCTGGAACTAAGAAGAAACTTCCTCACAGTGGGAACAATTAACCAGTGGAACAACCTGCCTCCAGAAGCTGTGTATGCTTCAACACTGGAAGTTTTTAAGAAGAGACTGGACAGCCATTTGTCTGAAATGGTATAGGGTTTCCTGCCTGAGCAGGGGGTTGGACTAGATGACCTCCAAAGTCCCTTCCAACTTTATTACTATTATTATTATTATTGTTTTTGTTGTTGTTTTTGTTGTTGTTGTTAAGTGAATACAGCTCTGAAGAGTGACCCTACCTTTAATCCCAAGGAGTTAGATAGACATGGTCAGTTAGTGCTTAAAAAGTGCTGAAAGCACTTTTCCAGCTTGCAAAAAGGCCCCTAAAATTCTTGGATTCGGCTCCAGATCCTTTCAGCCGAGCACACATACCTAAAGAATTCATCCTATTCACGGAATTGAATGAATCCAATATCAACATGACTCCATCTGAATTTAAATGAAAGGTGAATCCTAGAAGTGTCATTGCAATCCTGGCTTCCATCTTGTCGTTCTGGACCCTGGATGGTTCTGGAGTCCAAGAAATTTAAATTTTTACCTTACCTCTGCCAATTTCCTTGTGCCCTATCTCCTCATTTTGGAATAATAATAATAATAATAATAATAATAATAATAATAATAATAATAATAATAATAATAATAATAAAGTTGGAAGGGACCTTGGAGGTCATCTAGTCCAACCCCCTGCTCAGGCAGGAAACCCTATCCCATTTCGGACAAATGCCTGTCCAGTCTCTTCTTAAAAACTTCCAGTGTTTTAGCATTCACTCACACTCCCCAACTGTCCACTCCGTAAAAGGATGACCAGGCCCGTCCTAAAAACCAGCTGAGGTAAAATCCCACCATCTTGAGGGCCCATTTCTGAAGGCGGATTGTTTTAATTTTTCACGTGTTTCTTCTATTGGCCCAGAGGAAAATGCCAAAGCTTTGTTTTTATTTTTATTTTGTTTCCAGGGCATGAAATACTTACACAGCCAGGCCTTGACCCACGGGCGCCTCAAATCTCGCAACTGTGTGGTGGATGGACGGTTTGTGTTGAAAATCACGGATTATGGCTACGGGGAGCTACTAGCCGCCCAGGGGGTCTCCCAGGATCAGGCCTCTGCCGAAGGTAGTTTTGCCCCGTTTTACGACCTTTTTCACCCCTGTTGTTAAGTGAGTCACTGCAGTTGTTGAGTCAGTAATCCAGTTGTTAAGTGAATCCGGCTTCCCTTCTTGACTTGGCTTAACAGAAGGTCACATAAGAGGATCGCGTGATCCCGGGACGCTCAACCGTCGTAAATCTGAGCCATTGGCCAAGCATTTGAATTATTTTTTTTGGGGGGGTAAAAGTTTTTATTGTTTTTTCCCCCCCATACATTCAGTAACAATTTTTCAACCAACGTGCTGCCTGAGTTTACATTTGCTAATACATATTTAATTCCTAATCCTTTATTCTTTCTCTAGCCATCGATAAAATAAGTCCCAAGTTTGGTAATATTTCGTTTCTTCTTTTTATTTCAGCCTCATAGTCAGTCTGTCCATCTCTGCGCATTCTAGTATTTTTTTGATTATTTCTTCATCTGATGGTATTCCTTTATTTTTCCAGTATTGCGCAAATAGAATTCTTGCCGCTGTTGTGACGTGCAAAATCAAATATATGCTTTGTTTGTCAGTCTCTTCTGGCATTATACCTAATAAAAAAAAGTTCAGGTTTAAAATCTACATGTTTTCCCAACATCTTTTCTAGCCAGGCATGTATCTTTTTCCAATAATTCTTTGCTTTGTCACACGTCCACCAAACATGATAATAAGTGCCTGACTTATGTTTACCTTTCCAACATCTATCTGACTTGTTTTTGAACATTTTTGCTAGTCTAGCTGGTGGCAAGTGCCATCTATAAAACATTTTATATAAATTTTCTTTGTAGGAACTTGGCATTCTCACTCTGTGACTTCTTTCCCAGAAATTTTGCCATTTTTCTAATTCTATATTGTATCCAACATTTTTCGCCCACCTTATCGTTGCTTCTTTCACTTGTTCGCTTTCCGTTTTCAAAGTTAATAGAAAATTACACGTTTCCTTAATTAATTTCCCATCAGAAGTTAACAATGTCGTATCAAACGCAGTTTGTTCCTTATAAAATTCATACAGGTTTAACATCTTTATCATCTCTAGCTTGCATTTGTAAATATGCCCACCACGATAGACTGAAACCCTGATTTTCCATTTCTTGTACCAAGCGTTTGAATTTTGATCACATGATCATGGGGAGGCTGCAAAGGTTGTAACTGTGAAAAACGGTCATAACTCACCTTTTTCAGTGCCATTGTAACTTTGAATAGCCACTAAACCAGTGGTTCTCAACCTTTTTAATGCCGCAACCCCCAACCGGTCGTAAGTTGAGGACTACTCAACCGGTCGTAAGTCGAGGACTACTCAACTGGTGCAGCACCGTTTGCAGAATGGGACTTTTGGCGGGCTCAGCAGGGCAGAGACAGCCTGGACAATTCCTATTGGCTTTTGAAAGCCAATAGAATTAGACTTTATTCAAGAGAGTCTCTTCTATTGGCTTTCAAAAGCCAATAGAATAAAAGGGAGTAGCACAGCTAAGGAAGAGGGGAAAAACTGTGGACTGCGTTGTTTGGCGACCCCCGTGAAATGGTCGTTCGACCCCAAATGGGGTCCCGACCCACAGGTTGAGAACCACTGCACTAAACGAAATGTTGTAAGTTGAGGACTACCCGTATCTAATTTATTTGCCTTCCGTCTCGTGGTAAACAGTGACTTACTAATAGTTTGCCTGTTTTTTTCCGTAAGGAAGAAATTGAGCACTTCGGTGAATATCTATACATGGAATTCTGGGGGGAATATATTATGTTGATATTGTTTTTAGGATACTGTGGAGTAGAGAAAGAGGCAAGGAAGAGATAGACTGTCGAGTTAGAAGAGACCATGGAGGTCTTCTAGAATAACCCCCCCCCTTGGTGCAGAAGCAGCTGGTACTTCTCTAAGAGATGACCATTCAGACGACTTTTCTGCTTAAAAACATCAAAGGAGGGAGAGAAAAGAGGAAGGGGAATGGGAAGGGAGAGGAAAGAAGGGAAGGAAGGAAGGAAGATAAGGAAAAGGAGAAAAAAAGAGGAGAGAAGGGAATGGAAGAGGGAGAGAAGGAGGGAAGGAGGGAGAAAAGGAAGGAAGGAAAGAAGAGAAGGAAGTGAGGGAGGGAGGAAGAAAGGGGAAAAAAAGAAAGAAGGAAAGGGAGAGGAAACGAGGAGAGAAGGGAATGGAAGAGGGAGAGAGGGAGGGAAGGAGGGAGGGGAGGAAGGAGGGAGGAAGGAATGAAGGAAAGAAGGAAGGGAGGGAGGGAGGAAGCAAGGAAAAAATGAAAGAAGGAAAGGGAGAGGAAAGGAGGAGAGAAGGGAATGGAAGAGGGAGGGAGGGAGGGAGGAAAGAAGAGAAGAAAGGGAGGGAAGGAGGAAGCAAGGGAAAAAAGGAAAGAAGGAAAGGGAGAGGAAAGGAGGAGAGAAGGGAATGGAAGAGGGAGGGAGGGAGGGAGGGAAGGGAAGAGAAGGGAAAAGGGAGGGAAGAAGAAAAGAACAAAAGAAAGAAGAAAGGAAAGAAGGAAGGGTGGGAAGGGAGGAGAGAAGGGAATGGAGAGAGAGGAAGGAAGGAAGGAAGGAAGGAAGGAAGGAAGGAAGGAAGGAAGGAAGGAAGGGAAAGGAAAGGAACTTAATTATCCTCATGTTTTCAATAGCCTTAAATTCACCGACCAAAGAAACCAGAAAAAAAAATAAAATAAAAACAAAAGCTAGTAAAAGTTCTAATGAGTGAATGCACGAATAACTTTCAATCCCAGAAGGCAGGGAAGCAATAGTACTTAAACCACGACGGAAGCGTTTCAAACTTGCAATGCCCTGGAAAACTTAACCTGGAGTTATAAACAGCTCTCCAACTTCTTCAATCTGTATTGTAAGATCTGGGCTAAAAAAAGGGCAATCCTTACAGAACCTTTCGTCAACCCATGGCTGACTAACAGGGTCCGCGTTTTGATTTTTATTTCTTTTTTTCTTTTTTTAAGAATTGCTTTGGACTGCTCCTGAATTACTCAGAGATCCTCAGCTGGGCTCCAAAGGCAGCTTGCAAGGCGACGTGTTCAGTTTTGCCATCATTCTGCAAGAAGTAATACTCCGAGGGCCTCCCTATGGCACGGCGGAGCTGTCGGCTGAAGGTCAGCTCTTTGCTGTTCAGATGTTTCTCTGCAGCTCTTGTCCCCTCTTAACTCCATACTACAGGTAGAAGCGACAGATGGAAACTAACCAAAGAGAGAAGCAAACTAGAACTAAGGAGGAATTTCCTGACGGTTAGAATAATTAACCAGTGAGACAACCTGCTTCCAGAAAGTTGCTTCCAACTTCTTCTTCTTCTTCCTCCTCCTCCTCCTCCTCCTCCTCCTCCTCCTCCTCCTCCTCCTCCTCCTCCTCCTCCTCCTCCTCCTCCTTCCTCCTCCTCCTCCGCCTCCTCCTCTTCTTCTTCTTCTTCTTCTTCTTCTTATTATTATTATTATTATTATTATTATTATTATTATTATTGATCATCGCACAGTCAACCAGATGTTCAGACTGGATTTGGCATTTTGTCTACCTATCGAGTCCTTACCCAGGACCTGGGATAGGCAGATGTGGATGTTTGATGGTATTACAGTATCGTCGCAGGATGGAAGCAGTTCCTAATAAGGCTGCCTTTTGCAATTGACTAATAGCGAATTTGTCAATGCCAATGGTGTTCAAGTGGTGCTCCAGTTGTTTTGGGATTGCACCCAAGGAGCCTATACTATTGGTACTACCCTTGCTTGCTTTTGCCACAGTCTTTCTATTTCTATTTGTAGGTCTTTGTATTTTGTTATCTTCTCCAGTTCTTTCTCTTCTATTCTGCTATCTCCAGGCACTGCCACATCCACTATCCAGACTTTTTTGTCTTTCTTATCGACAATTGTTAAGTCTGGGGTGTTATGTTGCAGGTGCTTGTCTGTTTGAATTCTGAAGTCCCAGAGCAGTTTAATTTTATCATTTTCTATGACTTTCTCTATTTTATGATCCCACCAGTTTTTGCTTACAGGCAAATGATATTTTTTGCAGATCTTCCAATGCACCATTGTTGCTACTTTGTCATGCCGCTGCTTGTAGTCAGTCTGTGCAATCTTCTTGCAACAGCTTACCAGGTGGTCCACTGTTTCTTCAGCTTCTTTGCATAGGCGGCACTTACTGTCTGTTGCTGTCTTCTCAATTTTGACTTTATATGCATTTGTCCTTAAGGCTTGGTCTTGTGCAGCCAGAATTAGTCCCTCGGTCTCTTTCTTCAATTTTCCTGCTCTTAGCCATTGCCAGATCTTGTTATTATCTGCTTTCCCAGCTATTTTTTTAATGTATTGGCCATACATATACTATACTATAATATATTATTATTATTATTATTATTATTATTATTATTATTATTATTATTATTATACTGGAGGCTAAAACATATAATGAATAATTGCAGGAATTGAGTATTTCTAGAGAGACTGGACAGCCATTTGTCTGAAATGGTACAGGGTCTCTTGCTTGAGCAGGGGGCTGGACTAGATGACCTTCCAGATCCCTTCCAACTCTGTTATTCTGTTATTCACTTTTTTTTCACTGCCACTGTCTCTCTGAACAGTCACTAAACCAATGGGCGTAAGTCAGAGACAACCTATTCTGTGGAGCTTTCTGTAATTTAGAGTTTCAGGACCAAGGACAGCACCGTCGCTGTCCCTTGCACTCTGCGTCTTCAAGGCAGGGGTCTTCAATCTTGGCCACTTTAAGACTTGCGGACTTCAATTCCCAGAATTCCTCCGCCAGCCATGCCACTTGTCCACTTTAAGACTTGCGGACTTCAACTCCCAGAATTCCTCTCCCAGCCATGCCACATGGCCACTTTAAGGCTTGTGGACTTCAACTCCCAGAATTCCTCCGCCAGCCATGCCACGTGGCCACTTTAAAACTTGTGGACTTCAACTCCCAGAATTCTGAGAGTGGAAGTTGCCAAATCTTAAACGTTGCCAAGGTTGGAGAGCCCTGCTCTGAGGAAGCCTCAGGGCCAGGCCTACCAGCAGGCCCACTGAGGCACACTATTCCCCCCAGGTTATTTTAGAGTGGCCCCTTCGTTAGGTCAAATGTTGCTGGCCTTTTGGGACAGCTTGAACCCTTGGCCCAGCTTCCCTTCTTCTCAGTTCAGATGGCTCCCTTCCCTTCCGTTGCTGTGTTTGATCTTACTTTACGTTGATTTTATTGTAAGGTCTCGGAGTGTTCTGAGCTGCCTAGAGCCGTGAAGGGTTGGGTGGCATGCCGGCTTAATAAAGACATAAATAAAACATCCCCATTGTCTGAAGTGGTATAGGATTTCCTGCCTGTGTAGGGGGTTGGACTAGAAGACCTCCCAGGTCCCTCCCAGATCTATTATTCTAAATTCTAAATTCCAGTCTAGGATTTTGTGTTGCTGCCCGAATCATGTAATGAGAGGGCTGCAATAGTTCCCTACACAGCCACCATGCACAACATGGATTATAGGTTGTCACTCTAAAGAAAGCCAAAGAGTGACACGAGGGGGGGGCAGGTTCGTGCAACACCCTTCACTTGGTTATGAATTAAACCATTTTATTTATCGATTTCTTTGTTTGTTTGCTCTACACACACACACACACACACACACACACACACACACACGATTAAAAGTTTTAAGGAGAACATAAAAATGAACCCAAACTAATACAGAACATAGAAAATAAAGAAAGGGAAAGAAGGAAGGAAGGAAGGAAGGAAGGAAGGAAGGAAGGAAGGAAGGAAGGAAGGAAGGAAGGAAGGAGGGAGGAGGAAGGAAGGAGGGAGAGAGGGAAGAAGGAAGGAAGGAAGGAAAGAAAGAATGGAAGGAGGGAGGGAAGGAAAGAAAGAAGGAAGATGGGAGGGAGGGAAGGAGGGAAGGGAGGGAGGGAAGGAAGGAAGGAGGGAGGGAAGGAAGGAAGGAATGCGGGACGGAGGGAGGAAGAAAGGAAGGAAGGAAGGAGGGAGGGAAGGAAGGAGAGAAGGAAGGAGGGAGGGAAGGAAGGAAGGTGGGAGGGAGGGAAGGAAGGAGAGAAGGAAGGAAGGTGGGAGGGAGGGAAGGAAGGAAGGAGAGAAGGAAGGAAGGAGGGAGGGAAGGAGGGAAGGAAGGAAGGAAGGAAGGAAGGAAGGAAGGAAGGAAAAACCTTTAGCTGTATAGGTAGTCCTCGAATTACAACAATTCATTTGGTGACTGCTCAAAGTTACAACGTCACTGAAAAAAGGGACTTATGGCCATTTTTCACAGTTACGACCGTTGCAGCCTCCCCGCGGTCACGTGATCCAAATTCGGACGCTTGGCAACTGACTTGTATTTATGACCGTTCCAGTGTCCCGGGGTCACGTGATCCCCTTCTGCGACCTTCTGACTAGCAAAGTCAAGTGGGTAACCAGATTCACTTAACAACCAGGTTACTGACTTAACAACGGCCGTGACTCACTGAACAACGTCTGGTAAGAAAGGTCATCAAATGGGGCCAAACTCACGTCCCAAATTTGGGGCTCCATTGCGGTCGTAAGTCGAGGACTCCCTGTACAACGAATTAACCCGTTTTCTGCGTCTGCGAAATTGGGTGACGCCGTGTCGTCGGTTCTCTTGGGAAGAGAGGAATGATTAGGGACTCGACCTCTGACGAAAAGGACTTTTTTTGTGATTTTTTTTTTCCTCTTTGGCCCAGAGATTATAAGCAAACTGAAGCACCCCCTGACTTTGTTTCGGCCGAGCGTTCCCCTGGAAAACACCCCTTTGCAATACATCCAGCTGATGAAGCAGTGCTGGAGTGAAGTGCCGAAGCGAAGGCCGACGTTTGACAAGGTCTTTGAACAGGTTAGGACTTCTGAGGTTGATTCATTTATTGTACGGCGTTCCTTATTATATTGAGACCCAGTCGGGTTAAAGCACCAGGATATAAAGAAGGAGACGGTGAGTTCTAGTCCCGCCTTAGGCATGAAAGACGGCTGAGTGACTTTGGGCCAATCACCAGGAGACGGTGAGTTCTACTCCCGCCTTAGGGATGAAAGCCGGCTGGGTGACTTTGAGCCAATCACCAGGAGACGGTGAGTTCTAGTCCCGCCTTAGGGATGAAAGCCGGCTGGGTGACTTTGAGCCAATCACCAGGAGACGGTGAGTTCTAGTCCCGCCTTAGGAATGAAAGTCGGCTGGGTGACTTTGGGCCAATCACCAGGAGACGGTGAGTTCTAGTCCCGCCTTAGACATGAAAGCTGACAGGGTGACTTTGAGCCAATCACCAGGGGATGGTGAGTTCTAGTCCCGCCTCAGGAATGAAAGCCGGCTGGGTGATTTTGGGCCAATCACCAGGAGACGGTGAGTTCTAGTCCCGCCTTAGACATGAAAGCTGACATGGTAACTTTGAGCCAATCACCAGGGGGTGGTGAGTTCTAGTTCCGCCTTAGGGATGAAAGCTGACAGGGTGACTTTGGGCCAATCACCAGGAGACAGTGAGTTCTAGTCCCGCCTTAGGCGTGAAAGCCAGCTGGGTGACTTTAGGCTGGTTTGTGGATTCTGCATTGAGAGTGGAGGGTTTGTTTCTAGTCAATGCAGATTTAGCCAACAAAAGCTATATTTTATCGGGTGGACTGAGAAGCACTGCACTCCGAAATCCAGCCTCGATTCCTGCCTTTCCCTCCTCAAGTTCAAAACCATCAACAAAGGAAAACGGACGAACATCATGGACTCCATGCTGCGGATGTTGGAAAACTATTCCAGCAACTTGGAGGAATTAATCAGAGAGAGAACGGAAGAACTGGAGGTGGAAAAGCAGAAGACGGAGCAGCTGCTGTCGCAGATGCTCCCCTTGTAAGTGCAAAGCAATCAAGCCTCTCCTCTAGACACAGGGAGTCCTCAACTTACGACTACAAGTCGCAAAGGGGCAATAGTTCCCCCATGCTGGCTCAGGAATTCTGGGAGTTGAAGTCCTCAAGTCATGAAGGGGCCAAAGTTTCCCCTCATGCTGGCTCAGGAATTCTGGGAGTTGAAGTTCCCGAGTCATGAAGGGGCCATAGTTCCCCCATGCTGGCTCAGGAATTCTGGGAGTTGAAGTCCTCAAGTCATGAGGGGGCCATAGTTCCCCCATGCTGGCTCAGGAATTCTGGGAGTTGAAGTCCTCAAGTCATGAAGGGGCCATAGTTCCCCCATGCTGGCTGAGGAATTCTGGGAGTTGAAGTTCCCGAGTCATGAAGGGGCCAAAGTTTCCCCTCATGCTGGCTCAGGAATTCTGGGAGTTGAAGTTCCCGAGTCATGAAGGGGCCATAGTTCCCCCATGCTGGCTGAGGAATTCTGGGAGTTGAAGTCCTCAAGTCATGAAAGGGCCATAGTTCCCCCATGCTGGCTGAGGAATTCTGGGAGCTGAAGTCCACAAGTCATGAAGGGGCCATAGTTCCCCCATGCTGGCTCAGGAATTCTGGGAGTTGAAGTCCACAGGTCATAAAATGGCCATAGTTCCCCACCCCTGTCTTAATGCTATTTCAGGCCAGTGGCTGAAACGCTGATAAGAGGAGCATCTGTGGAGCCCGAATACTTCGACGAGGTTACCATCTACTTCAGTGACATCATCGGCTTCACCACCATGTCCGCCCTCTGTGAGCCTATTGAAATTGTGGACTTCCTGAATGACCTCTACACTCTCTTTGACGCCATCATTGGTCATCATGATGTCTACAAGGTAGCTCCTTGTTTTCCACTTTTCTTCAAGACTAAAGGAGTTTGTGATTCTCTTCTTCTGGAATGTGTTTTGATTTTTCCACCTTGTCAACGGCCTTGAGGTTTGCTAATATCTCCCCTCTGAGTCCAGGTTGAATCCTGCTACATACAACTACTAGGGAACACCATCAGTGCTAGTAAGGAGTGGGCTTTGCTCTCAGTTTATAGTCCCTCACTTCCCTCTGGCACTGATGATGTTACTTAGTTGGGTCATGAAACGTCTGCAGGAAAACAACCATGCTCAGAGAGCACCAAGGACCCCACAGTCCTCTCCTTCTCCTCCTCCTCCTCTTCCTCCTCCTCCTCCTCCATCATCCCCCTTCCCTTCTGACACTGATGACGTTACCTAGTTTGGATAATGAAACGTCTTCAAGAAAACAACCAAGTTCAGAGAGCACCAAGGTCCCCCATCATCTCCTCCTTCTCCTCCTCCTCCTCCTCCTTTTCCATTTCCTCCTCCTCCTCCTCCTCCTCCTCCTTCTCCTCCTCCTCCTCTCCTCCAGCCCGCTTCCCTTCTGACACTGATGACGTTACTTAGTTTGGATAATGAAATGTCTTCAAGAAAACTACCAAGTTCAGAGAGCACCAAGGTCCACCATCATCTCCTCTTCCTCCTTCTTCTTCTCCTTCTCCTCCTCCTCCTCCTCTTCCATTTCCTCCTCCTCCTTCTCCTCCTTCTCCTCCTCCTCCTCCAGCCCCCTTCCCTTCTGATGACGTTACCTAGTTTGGATAATGAAACGTCTTCAAGAAAACTACCAAGTTCAGAGAGCACCAAGGTCCACCATCATCTCCTCCTCCTCCTCCTCCTCCTGCTGCTTCTCCTCCTTCTCCTCCATCATCTCTCTTCCCTTCTGACACTGATGATGTTACCTAGTTTGGATAATGAAATGTCTTCGAGAAAAGTACCAAGTTCAGAGAGCATCAAGGTCCACCATCATCTCCTCCTTCTCCTCCTCCTCCTCCTCCTCCTCCTCCTCTTCCATTTCCTCCTCCTCCTCCTCCATCCCCCTTCCCTTCTGACACTGATGACGTTACTTAGTTTGGATAATGAAATGTCTTCAAGAAAACTACCAAGTTCAGAGAGCACCAAAGTCCACCATCATCTCCTTCTCCTCCTTCTCCTTCTCCTCCTCTCCTCCTTCTCCTCCTCCAGCCCCCTTCCTTTCTGACACTGATGACGTTACCTAGTTTGGATAATGAAACGTCTTCAAGAAAACAACCAAGTTCAGAGAGCACCAAGGTCCCCCATCATCTCCTCCTTCTCCTCCTCCTCCTCCTCCTTTTCCATCCTCCTCCTCCTCCTCCTCCTCCTCCTCCTCCTCCTCCTCCTCCTCCTCCTTCTCCTCCTCCTCCTCTCCTCCAGCCCGCTTCCCTTCTGACACTGATGACGTTACTTAGTTTGGATAATGAAACGTCTTCAAGAAAACTACCAAGTTCAGAGAGCACCAAGGTCCACCATCATCTCCTCCTTCTCCTCCTCCTTCTCCTTCTCCTCCTCCTCCTCCTTCTCCTCCTCCAGCCCCCTTCCCTTCTGACACTGATGACGTTACCCAGTTTGGATAATGAAACGTCTTCAAGAAAACCACCCAGCTCAGAGAGGACCCCCCCCCGCAATATTTTGGTTTCCAGGTGGAGACCATCGGTGATGCTTATATGGTGGCTTCAGGGCTCCCGAAACGCAACGGCCACAGGCACGCGGCGGAGATCGCCAACATGTCTCTGGATATCCTCAGCTCAGTGGGAACTTTCCGAGTGAAGCATATCCCGGATTTGCCCGTTAAGATACGGATGGGGCTGCATTCAGGTATCCAGGTTTATTTCTTCCTTCTTGGTCCAATCACTCTGCTGAACAACTAATTCCCACCACACTGTCAAACTATCTAGTAAGGCTGAATTACTCTTCTTCTTCTCACTTTTTCTATTACCTGTCTCCTTATCTTCTTATGACTATAATTTTGTGGCTTGCAACTTACAATTTATGTTAATTGTTTCATTTTGTACCCTACTATGATTTATGCTGATCGCTTATTTAATACCCTATGACTATCATCCTATGTACCTTATGATTTATGATGAATGTATTTTATGATTATAATCATGATTTATCACTTGTTGCTTGTATGTACACTGAGAGCTTCTGCACCAGAGACAAATTCCTTGTGTGTCCAATCACATTTGGCCAAATATTCTATTCTATTCTATTCTATTCTATTCTATTCTATTCTATTCTATTCTATTCTATTCTATTCTATTCTATTCTATTCTATTCTTTCTAATTCTATTCTATTCTTTCTAATTCTATTCTATTCTTCTTCTTCTTCTTCTTCTTCTTCTTCTTCTTCTTCTTCTTCTTCTTCTTCTTCTTCTTCTTCTTCTTCTTCTTCTTCTTCTTCTTTTCTTCTTCTTCTTCTTCTTCTTCTTCTTCTTCTTCTTCTTCTTCTTCTTCTTCTTCTTCTTCTTCTTCTTCTTCTTCTTCTTCTTCTTCTTTTCTATTCCTAATTCCTATTCTATTCTATTCTATTCTATTCTATTCTATTCTTTCTAATTCTATTCTATTCTATTCTTCTTCTTCTTCTTCTTCTTCTTCTTCTTCTTCTTCTTCTTCTTCTTCTTCTTCTTCTTCTTCTTCTTCTTCTTCTTCTTCTTCTTCTTCTTTTCTATTCCTAATTCCTATTCTATTCTATTCTATTCTATTCTATTCTATTCTATTCTATTCTATTCTATTCTATTCTATTCTATTTTATTCTATTCCTAATTCCAATTCTATTCTATTCTATTCTATTCTATTCTATTCTATTCTATTCTATTCTATTCTATTCTATTCTATTCTATTCTATTCTATATTTCTAATTCTATTCTATTCTATTTCTATTTTTACTTCTATTTCTATTCTATTCTATTCCTAATTTCAATTCTATTTTATTCTATTCTATTCTGTTTCTATTTCTATTCTATTCTATTCTATTCCTAATTCCAATTCTATTCTATTCTATTCCATCCTGTAATTCTATTCTATTCCATTCCACCCCATACTATTCTTTCCTCCCTCTCTCCTTTCCTTCCTTTGTCCCTTTCCTTTTTTCCACCCTTCCTCCATCCTTCCCTATCCTTCCTTCCTTCCTTCCTTCCTTCCTTCCTTCCTTCCTTCCTTCCTTCATCCCTCCCTGTCATTCCTTCCTTCCCTCCTCCCTCTACTTCCCTCCCTTTTCTGTTCCTTCCCTCCCTCCCTCCCTCCGTGTCATCCCCCTGCTGAAGACCGCATCCTCAGGGCTTCCTCTTCTGTCTTAGCGAATTCCCCCATGCCGTATGGCCGCAGTGTCATTATTATCCTTCACTTAAGAAATGTCTCGCTGAGCAGCAGAAATTTTGGGGGCTCAGTTGTGGTCGTAAGTCGAGGACTACCTATTAAAACCAAGATCGAATCAAACAAGATTGCCCTCCATCTGGAGGTCCTTAAAACTATACTCCAACTTAAAACCAGACCTGATTCTTGGGGGGGGGGGGGGGAAACTTTGTTTTGGCTTAGCAAAAACCTGTCTTTGCAATTCTTTGCACCAAGCAAGGTTTCTCCGCATCTTCCGGTTTTGCACTGTTTCTTTGAGTTTTTCTACGCTCCGGTAGCAAAAGCTAGACCAGTGATGGCGAACCTTTTAGAGACCGAGTGCCCAAACCGCAACCCAAAACCCACTTATTTATCGCCGGGTGCCGGGTGGGTGTGGCCCACTGGATGGGCATGGCTGTGGTGGTCACAGCAGATTGGGTGGGTGGGGCCAAGGTGGGCTTGGTCACCTCAATGTTGCTCGTGGGGAGGGATGCCTGTGGGAGGGGTGGGCAGGTTTGGGGGAGATCCAGGGGGTCTCTGGCAGGCGGGGCGGTGGGCAGGAGGCTCGTCCTGCGGGGTGAGGCGAGGCAGGGCAGGGGGTGCCATTGCCATGGGGCAAGGCAGGGGCCGGGGCAGCTGCTGCCTGACACTATCGGCCCCCCCAAACAGAGGCCAATGAGCACATGGGGGCCGACGGTATGGCCCATGGCCGACAGCTGAGGAGGCGATGCAGTGGGTTGTGCCCAGGAAAAGGCCAGGAGGCCAGGAGGGACAGGACGGGGGGGGGGAGAGAAACCAGCCATACCGGGATGCATCCAGCCATGTGGGACTTTGGCGAGTTAGCGGGCGGCTGGTTGAAGAGAGACAGTTGCCATCTCCGGGGCATGGTGCGCGTGCCCACAGAGAGGGCTCTGAGTGCCGCCTCTGGCACGCGTGTCATAGGTTCGCCACCACTGACCTAGATTCATCTCATTAATTTCTTCAATCTTTTTTTTTCCTTTTTCTTTTTTCTTTTTAACTTTCCTAGGCCCCTGTGCTGCAGGAGTGGTAGGTCTCACCATGCCCAGGTACTGTCTGTTTGGAGACACGGTGAATACGGCTTCGCGAATAGAGTCCACCGGATTGCGTAAGGATTGGGTGGTTTGTTAAGGAAATGTTAGTGTGGAATTGCGGGCAAGGCCTCTGATGTTGTGGTTCCGGCTAATGAAACATTCCAAAGAACTTCCAGGCATTTATTTTCCTAAAAGTCTTCTATTGTTACAAAACGTAGGCACAGGCACAACGGAGGGATGCTAGGATCCACGTTCTCTTCCTCTGAGCAGTTAAATTATCGGCATGTTCCCTCCCTAAATTAGGCCTAGTATCTCACACTATCCAATTAGTGTGAAGGTCAAATGTTTTCTTCCTCTTTCTTTCCCTGGGCTTTACCCCCAACGCCCCTTCTGCTCTTTATTAACCCCATATTTACCAGACAATTCTGCATATTGTCAAAAGCAAGAATATACAATATTTGCAGCGTTGACATCTAATTTGAAGTTTGTTGGTGTGTGTGTGTGTGTGTGTTTTCCGAAGCCTCAGAAAGCAAAGAAACCGTGGATGGAAACTAACCAAGGAGAGAAGCAATCTGGAATTCAGGAGAAACTTCCCGACAATGAGGACTAGTAACCAGTCGAAGGGCTTGCCTTCAGAGTTTGTGGGTGCTTCATCACTGGGGGTTTTAAAGAAGAGACTGGATAGCCAGTTTCCAAAAAGGTTTTAGGGTCTCCTGCCTGAGCAGGGGGTTGGACTAGAAGACCTCCAAGGTCCCTTCCAATTCTGTTATTCCATTATCAAGAAGGACGAGAAACAATGGATGGAAACTGGTCAAGGAGAGAAGCAACCTGGAATTAAGGAGAAACTTCCTGACAGTGAGGACAATCAACCAGTGGAACAGTTTGCCACCAGAAATCGTGGGTGTTCCATCACTGGAGATTTTTTTAAGAAGGGACTAGACAACCACCTGTGTGAGACTGTATAGGTTCTCCTGCTTGAGCAGGGGGCTGGACTAGAAGACCTCCAAGGTCCCTTCCAGCTCTGTTCTGATGCTTTCCAACTTTGTTAGTCTGTACTCTTGCAAGCATTATATTAGAGAGCAAGCAAGATGACCTAGATGGAAAGAGACCAGTTTTGTTACCAAAGTAATGAGGGGGAAACCATGGTTTGAGCCCAAAACAACAAGGGGGCATGTATCAGCCTTATCGGGTAGACCAGACAGGAAACATCCTAGATCAGTTAATTCTACTTTTCTCCTTTGATTTCTCTCTGGCTAATAATAATAATAATAATAATAATAATAATAATAATAATAATAGAAGAAGAAGAAGAAGAAGAAGAAGAAGAAGAAGAAGAAGAAGAAGAAGAAGAAGAAGAAGAAGAAGAAGAAGAAGAAGAAGAAGAAGAAGAAGAAGAAGAAGAAGAAGAAGAAGAAGAAGAAGAAGAAGAAGAAGAAGAAGAAGAAGAAGAAGTAAGAGAAGAAGAAGAAGGAAAGCAGAAGAAGAAGAATAAGAAGAAGAAGAAGAAGAAAAGAAGAAGAGAAGAAGAAGAATAGAGAAGGAGGAGGAGAGAAGGAGAAGAAGAAGAAGAAGACGAAGAAGACGAAGAAGATGAAGAAGAAGAAGAAAAAGAAGAAGAAGAAGAAGAAGAAGAAGAAGAAGAAGAAGAAGAAGAAGAAGAAGAAGAAGAAGAAGAAGAAGAAGGAGGAGGAGGAGGAGGAGGAGGAGGAGGAAGAAAATTGGACAAAGAGATTCCAGTTGAGCCTCAGCCAGGTTCAAGAAGAAGAAGAAGAAGAAGAAGAAGAAGAAGAAGTTGGAAGGGACCTTGGAGGTCTTCTAGTCCAACATCCTGCTCAGGCAGGAAACCCTATACTATTTCAGGCAAATGGCTGTCCAGTCTCTTCTTAAAAACTTCCAGTGTTGGAGCATTCACCGCTTCTGGAGGCAGGTGGTTCCCCTGGTCAATTGTCCTCACTGTCATGAAATATCTCCTTAGTTCCAGGTTGCTTCTTTCCTTGATGAGTTTCCATCCGTTGCTTCTTGTCCTGCCTTCAGGCACTTTGGAGAATTTTGAGCGTATGTGCCAGGGATGCGGCCAGGGTTGAGGTGTGCCCTTTTCTCTCTTGCTAAAATCAAACCACCATTTCCAGCCTACAGGATTCACATCAGCCAAAATACAATGAGGATCCTTCAGAATCTTAAAGATGGTTACAAAATGAACTTCAGAGGGAAGACAGAACTGAAGGTAAGGAGGTTTCAGTGGGATGGGGGGGGGGAAACGAAAGGAAAAGAAAAGTTTCCCCTCTGTCCGGTCCTGCCCTTGACTTACATGATTCATTTAGTGACTGTTGCATGAAAGGTCACCAAAAAAAAGGTTACAACGTTGATTGGCGACCGTTTTTCACACTGACGGCCATTGCAGCATCCCCAAGGGTCACGTGATCAAAATTCAGACGCTTGGCAATTGGCATGGATGGTTGCAGCGTCCTGGGGGGGGGGGCGTGATCCCCGTTTGCGGCCTTCTGACAAGCAAAGTCAATGGGGGAAGCCCGGATTCGCTTAACGACCGTACTACTAACGTAACAACTGCAGCGATTCAAATTAACAATGGTTGGCCAGGAAGGTTGTAAAATGGAGCCAAATTCACAAGAACTGTCTCACTTAGCAACGGAAATTTAAGGCTCAGTTGTGGTCCTACATCGAGGACTACCGGTACTCACATTTGCATGCTTTCAGACTGCTAGGTGGGCAGGAGCTGGAGCAAGAAACGGGAGCTCACAGGGCCTGGGTGTCGAACCTGAGTGTCAGGTTTTCAGCTGGCAACCTCAGCAACTTTGCTGAACCATCGTGTTGGAACGATGGGGTCTACCTGTTTCAGGGGATTAGTCCTCTTGACTTGCCTGTGATTTTTGTTCATTGGAGGAAGCACAACCATTGAAACACATAATGGGGTATTCACTCCCTTCTCACCTTGCAGGACTGACTGACTGACTGACTGACTGATTCACTGCCTGACTGACTGACTGATTCACTGACTGACTGACTGAATCACTGATTGATTGACTGATTCACTGACTGACTGACTGATTCACTGACTGACTGACTGATTCACTGACTGACTGACTGACTGATTCACTGACTGACTGAATCACTGATTGATTGACTGATTCACTGACTGACTGATTCACTGACTGACTGACTGATTCACTGACTGACTGACTGATTCAGTGACTGACTGACTGACTGATTCACTGACTGACTGACTGAATCACTGATTGATTGACTGATTCACTGTGACTGATTCACTGACTGATTCACTGACTGACTGACTGATTCACTGACTGACTGATTCACTGGTTGACTGACTGACTGACTGATTCACTGACTGACCGATTCACTGACTGACTGACTGACTGACTGATTCACTGTGACTGACTGATTCACTGACTGACTGACTGATTAACTGTGATTGACTGATTCACTGACTGACTGACTGACTGAATCACTGATTGATTGACTGATTCACTAACTGACTGATTCACTGACTGACTGACTGATTCACTGTGACTGACTGATTCACTGACTGACTGACTGACTGAATGACTGATTCACTGACTGACTGATTCACTGACTGACTGACTGAATGAATGAATTTGATTTATACAATTTATATGGCCACCTATCTCTCAGCCACGACTCTAACAATAATTATACCTAAAATCTAGATAATGAACTGCCCAAAATTGCATAAATCCTTTCTCAACTTTCCTGGGCAAATGGCCAGAGATGCTGGCAGTTGGGCAGCATTTTATGTATGTATGTATGTATGCATGTGTGTATGTATGTCTGCATACATATGTATGTATTTGATTTCTATAACCACCTCTTGGAGCGAATGACTCTGCGTGGCTCACAATGCAAAAACATATATTACAATTAAAATCTTAAAAACATCTCAAAACAATAAAACCATTAAAACACAAACAAACATTAAAATGTCTAATTTGAATATATACAAAGCAAGACAATTTGGCTTGTTAACAATAAAACTGGGATAGCCAAGTCTTGAAAACTTTACAGAAAGCTAACAGGGTTGGGGGCCAATCTGACGTCTGGTTCATGGGATAGTCAGCCAGATGTTCAGACCAGATGGCCATTTTTGTCTTCCTATCCAGTCCTTCCAAAGGACCTGGGATAGCCAGATGTGGATATTTGATGTCATCGGTCATCTGTTCAAAATAATGCTGCCTTTTGCAATTGACAGATGGGGCTTTTGTCAACGCCAGTGGTGTTCAAGGGATGCTCCAGATGTTTTGGGATAGCACCCAAGGCGCCTATCCCTATTGGTCCTACGTCTGCTTTCTTTTGCCACTGTTATTCCGCCTCTGTTAATATTTATGATTATGATTATTGAAATTGGCTACATAATGAAATTAAGGGGGGAACCTTTATTGTTTCCCCAAAATGCAGGATCATTAATGCAGGAGTGGGCAGATCAGGCTTCACTTGGCCAAACCTTTGTAAGTGATTCTGGATTCAGCTGGATAGAAGAGATCAATTTCCCAATTCCATCAATGATCAGATTCTTATTTATTGCATTGGGCTGTTGTTTGAATTGTTTTTTTTTTCCCTTTTCTTTTGAGCGGTGAGGAATTTGTTTTGTAATTTTTCTTTTTGGAAATGGACTTACAAAAACATAACTGATTTTTTAAAAAAAAAATATTAATAACATGCTCCTATTCTTTTAAAAAATACCCATTCTATTGGATTTACATGTCCCTTTTTTAAATAGGGCAAAGGATTGGAAGACACCTACTGGCTAGTTGGCAAAAAAGGATTCACGAAAACCCTCCCTCATCCACCGGAAATAAAACCCGGGTAATTATTATGGCGGTTGGTCCCACAATCAGCCAGATCTTTAGGCTGGATGTGGCATTTTTATCCACCTATCGAATGCCACCCAAGGACTTGGGACAGACAGTTATTGTTTGAAGTTGTTTAAAGGTATCGTTGCAAGTAAAAGAAAGAAGGAAAGAAGGAGAGAGGAAGAAAGAGGAGGAGGGAAGGGAAGGGAAGAGGAAGGAAGAAGAGGAAAGGGAGGAGAGGGAGGGAAGAAGGGAAGGAGGGAGGAAGGGAGGGAGGGAAGAAGGAGGAAGAGTGGGAAATGAAGGGGAGGGGAGGAGAGGGGAGGAGAGGAAAGGAAGGAAGAAAGGAAGAAAGGAAGAGTGGGAAAGAGAGGAGAGGAGAGGAGGGAAGGCAAGAGAAGGGAAGGAAGGAAGGAGTGGGAAAGGGAGGGGGAAGAAAGAAGGAAGGAAGGAAGGAAGGAAGGAAGTAGTGGGAAAGGGAGGAGGAAGAAAGAAGGAAGGAAGGAGGAAGAGTGGGAAAGGGAGGGGAGGAGAGGAGAGGAGAGGAGGGAAGGGAAGAAGGAAGGAAGGAGTGGGAAAGGGAGGAGAGGAGAGGAGAGGAGAGGAAAAGAGGGAAGGAAGGAAGGAAGGAGGAAGAGTGGGAAAGGGAAGAGAAGGGGAGGGCGGAGGGAAGGAAGGAAGCAGGGAAAGGGAGGAGAAAAGAGAAGGAAAGGGAAGAAAAGAAGGAGGAAGAGTGGGAAAGGGAGAGGGGAAGAGAGAAGGGAGAATGAAGGAAGGAAGGAAGAAAGGAAGGAGTGGGAAAGGAAGGGGAGGAGAGGAGAGGAGGGAAGGGAAGAGAAGGAGGAAGAGTGGGAAAGGGAGAGGGGAAGAGAGAAGGGAGAATGAAGGAAGGAAGGAAGAAAGGAAGGAGTGGGAAAGGAAGGGGAGGAGAGGAGAGGAGGGAAGGGAAGAGAAGGAGGAAGAGTGGGACAGGGAGGGGAGGAAAGGAGAGGAGGGAAGGGGAGGGGAGGGTGGGAGGAAGGAAGGAAGCAGGGAAAGGGAGGAGAAAAGAGAAGGAAAGGGAAGAAAAGAAGGAGGAAGAGTGGGAAAGGGAGAGAGGAAGAGAGAAGGGAGAATGAAGGAAGGAAGGAAGGAGTGGGAAAGGGAGGGGAGGAGAGGAGAGGAAAGGAGGGGAGGGAAAGGAAGAGAAGGAAGGAAGGAGGAAGTGGGAGAGGGAGGGGAGTAGAGGAAACGGGGGGAAGGGGAGGAAGGAAGGAAGGAAGCAGGGAAAAGGAGGAGAAAAGAGAAGGGAAGGGAAGGAAAGACGGGAGGAGGGAGGGACAGAAGGTCTTGCAAGTCAAGGACCGCTTGTAAAAGATCTTCTTCTTCCACCGTCCCCACCATGCTCCCACTCTGGGGCCTTCCCAAGCTGACCTTCTCCAATGGCTCCTTCTTCACAGCCAACCCTGGCAAGAATTAATCACCCGGGAAATTAAGGCTGCCATGAAGATCCGCAGGAGGAAGTTCACGGACCAGCAGAGCAGAGAGCTGTAAAATGGGTGCAGAGGGGAAGACTGGCCCACCTTCCAAACCCTGGCCCTTTTTCTGAGAAATCAGGCTTCAAGCACCTGACCCCAATGAAACACTCACTGACAGCAATTGATGGCGCCTTCTGGATTCTCTTTTTTTTTAATTGAAAAGTTTTATACGGTATACAATATCCCCAAAACCACCCACCCCTAACCCTCCCCCCCACTTCCCAGAGGGTTACAAATTAATACTCCAATTCTAATTAACATTACCCAACTATATAAGTAACCAAATCCATAAAATACTTTAACTCCCATTTAAGATAAATATAAGCAAATTAAAACAAAAAGAATAATATAAACAAGTCAATATTAATTAAACCATAGTAATGCCAAATATCAATACTAATCTAAAATGTACTCATAAGATAGATGAAACTTTTTAATCCCCTATTTATTCTGACTATAATCTATCCATCTTCTCCAAACCGAAATATATCTTTCTTGTGTATGATCCTTCAAATAGGCAGAATTTTTTGCCATTTCTGCTAAATTTGACACCTTAAACGTCCATTCTTGTATAGTAGGCAAGGACTCTTTCTTCCAATATTGCCCTACCAATAACCTTGCTGCTGTTATTAAGTTCAATATCAAATTAGTTTCTTTAACATCAAAATCTACAATAATACCCAACAAAAATAATTGAGGGGTAAACTTTATCTTAAAAATCTTTTGAATGTTCCACCAAATTTTAATCCAATTGAATTACGTCCCGGTGGGTCAGTATGTAGGTTTTATGGACTGAGAGATCGTGAGGGAGGCTGGGAAAGGAAGGAAGAAGGAGTGGACACGAACCAATGGTGAACTTAACGGAATAACAGAGAGTTGGAAGGGACCCTGGAGGTCCTCTAGTCCAACCCTCTTAATCAGGAAGAATACCAGGAATCAAGAAGGACTAGGAATGACGTGATAGCAGCCTTCCAATATCTCAGGGGCTGCCACAAAGAAGAGGGGGTCAAGCTATTCTCCAAAGCGCCTGAAGGCAGGACAAGGAGCAACGGATAGAAACTAATCAAGGAGAGAAGCAACCTGGAACTAAGGAGAAACTTCCCAACAATGAGGACTAGTAACCAGTGGAGCCACCTGCCTCTAGAAGTCATGAATGCTCCAATACTGGAGATTTTCAAGAAGAGACTGGACAGCCATTTGTCCAAAATGGTATAGGGTTTCCTGCCTGAGCAGGGGGTTGGACTCGATGACCTCCAAGGTCCCTTCCAACTTTATTATTGTTGTTGTTGTTGCTGTTGTTATTATTATTATTATTATCTATCATATATCTATCATCTGTATCCAGTGCTTTTTTTCTAAAAAAAAAAAAAAAAAAGGTGCCGGAACTCACACACATCGTACAACCCGCCTTGACTACCCTACAAGGTTCCATCCAAAAAAGATGCCGGAACTCCGTTCTGGGCGTTCTATGACAAAAAAAAGCCCTCTCTATATCTGTCTGTCTGTCTGTCTGTCTAGCTGCCTGCTTGACTGCCTATATCTATCTATCTATCTATCTATCTATCTATCTATCTATCTATCTATCCATCCATCCATCCATCTATCTATCTATCTATCTATCTATCTATCTATCTATCATCTATCTAGCTATCTATCCATCCATCCATCCATCCATCCATCCATCCATCCATCCATCCATCTATCATCTATCTATCTATCTATCTATCTATCTATCTATCTATCATCTATCTAGCTATCTATCTATCCATCCATCCATCTATCTATCTATCTATCTATCTATCTATCTATCATCTATCCATCCATCCATCCATCTATCTATCATCTATCTATCTATCTATCTATCTATCTATCTATCTATCTATCATCTATCTAGCTATCTATCCATCCATCCATCCATCCATCCATCCATCCATCCATCCATCCATCCATCTATCTATCTATCTATCTATCTATCTATCTACTATCTATCTATCTATCTATCTATCTATCTATCTATCTATCTATCTATCTATCATCTATCTAGCTATCTAGCTAGCTATCTACAGTGATGGGATTCAAATAGGTGAACAAGCAGTTCTCTGTGTGGATGCCACTTCCGGAAGTCCGTTCTGGGCCTGGGCAACAAAAAAATGAGCTACCGGTTCTGCCGAACTGGTGCAAACTGGCTGCATCCCACCGCTGGGCATAACCATCTCTTATCAGTAGGGGGCAGTCAGGATGCACGAGACGGGACTCCCTTTGGCATGTCACTGAGTGAGCCAGAACTATCTGGGATTTGCCAGCTGCCGTCAATTGTCCCCTTTGCCAAACATTCCTGGCTTAAAACTGTCTTAAACCTTCCCCCTCCTGGTCCTCCCCCCCCCCGCCCCAGGATCGGCTTTCTCATCATCACCATTAGCCACCCTTCCCCTCATTTTGCATGCTGAGTAACAGACTTTTAAAAAGTCCTACTTCGGAATACTTGACATTTCTTAGGGGTGAGCGTTCTTTTTTTCCCAAGCTATAAAACATCTGGAACCGCTGGAACAGAAAACTCTACGCCTTGCTCACCGCCGGCCAACTCAAAGCTGCTTCAGCCGGTTTCCAGCAAGGCTATAAGATGCACGCCCAGAACTCAGCTACAAGGGGTCTCCATCTAAAGGGCAGTCCTCGGTTTATGACCGTTCGTTTAGTCACAGCGGCCCTGAGGAAAGCGCCGTAGGATTGGTTTTTTCACACTGATAACCATTGCAACAATCCCACGCTCACATGATCAAAATCCAGATGCTTGCGCAACTGGCATGGATTCATGACGGTTGCAATCGGGTGTTCCCCTTTTGCAAAGTCAATGGGGAAGCCAGATTCACTAACCATGTTACAATCACCAGGAGACTGTGAGTTCTAGTCCCACCTTAGGCATGAAAGCCGGCTGGGTGACTTTGAGCCAATCACCAGGAGACGGTGAGTTGTAGTCCCACCTTAGGAATGAAAGCCGGCTGGGTGGCTTTGGGCCAATCACCGGGAGATGGTGAGTTCTAGTCCTGCCTTAGCCATTAAAGCCAGCTAGGTGATTTTGGGCCAATCACCAGGAGATTGTGAGTTCTAGTCCTGCTTTAGGCATGAAGGCCAGTTGGGTGACTTCGGGCCAATCACCAGGAGATTGTGAGTTCTAGTCCTGCCTTAGCCATTAAAGCCAGGTAGGTGATTTTTGGCCAATCACCAGGAGATTGTGAGTTCTAGTCCTGCTTTAGGGATGAAAGCCAGTGGATGACTTTGGGCCAATCACCAGGAGATGCTGAGTTCTAGTCCCGCCTTAGGCATGAAAACCAGCTGGGTGACTTTGGGCCAATCACCAGGAGAGTTCTAGTCCTGCCTTAGGCATTAAAGCTGGCTGGGTGACATTGGGCCAATCACAAGGAGACGGTGAGTTCTAGTCCCGCCTTAGGCATGAAAGCCATTGAATGACTTTGAACCAATCACCAGGAGACGGTGAGTTCTAGTCCCGCCTTAGGCATGAAAGCCAGTGAATGACTTTGAACCAATCACCAGGAGACGGTGAGTTCTAGTCCCGCCTTAGGCATGAAAGCCAGCTGGGTGACTTTGGGCCAATCACCAAGAGACGGTGAGTTCTAATCCCGCTTTAGACTGAGATTTTCCAAGGCGCACCATCGCATCCCAGTTCCACCAGCTCCTTGAGAACTAGCCACTTACTTTGCTAATTAATTGGTTTGCAAGCAAATCAGCCGTGAGCAGGGACCAGGGATGGAGGGAGACCAGAGAAGGAAGGAATTTAATTTTCATGTCAAGCTTTTCGGCCCTGCCCTAGACTCTCTCAAGTAGTTCACCAAAACAAAAGTTATCCATGTCCTCTGACTTCTAATGTTAAACATACGCACGGAAGGCGACACAAGGATGAGCAAGGGGGGAAAAGCAGGATATTAGTGCTTTCGCAATGTTTGAATGACTCAGCTGGAATGGAAGCGATTGGCTTCTGGTTGGGTTTGAAGACTTGGCTGGGTGACAAATGTGATGATCGGATCTTCTTCAAAGATGCCCTAATATGGATGGGAAGCTGATGGGGGTTCACCGGATGAGGGTTTGGGGGGGGGTTCAAGTAGATCGCCTCTTCCGCTCGAACCCTTGATCCCCAAAACCACCTAAATCCCATCAAGATTAACCTGGAAGTGGTGGGTACATTGTGGTTCTCGACTTACGACCACAACTAGAATCAGATCTTCTGTCGCTAAGCAATGCGGTCACTAAATGAGTCAATTTTTTGCCGCAGAGATTAAGTAAATTAGAGGTAGTCCTCGGCTTACGACCACAATGGAGCCCAAAATTTCTGCTGCTAACTGAGACAGTCGTTAAGTGAGTTTTGCCTCATTTTACAACCTTTCTCACCAGGGTTGTTAAGTGAATCACTGCAACTGTTAAGTTAATAAGCTGGTTGTTAAGTGAATCTGGCTTCCCCATTGACGTTCCTCGTCAGAAGGTCGGCAAAAGGGATCACGTGACCTGTTGGGATACCACGACCGTCATAAATACGAGTCAGTTGCCAAGCGTCTATTTTGATCATGTGACCCTGGGGTTGCTGCAGCGGTCGCAGGTGTGAAAAATGTTCATAAATGGTCATAAATCATTTTTTAAAAACCGTGCCGCTGTAATTTGGAGTGGTCGCTAAACAAACCGTTGTTAAGTCGAGGTTGTTAAGTGAATCTGGCTTCCCCCATTGACTTGTCGGAAGCTGATTGGGAAAGTCGCAAACAATTGGGACCCTGAAACTGTCATAGGTACATGCCAGTTGCCAAGGGAATTTGCTTAATGACTGTGTGATTCGCTTAACAACTTACCGGTAACAACCAAGGCAAAAAAAAAAAAAAAACAGATTGTAAGATTGAGCAGGTCTCCCTTAACAATGGCCTTGCTTTACAGGAAATTCTGCTTGAAATTGTGGTCCTAAGTTGAGGATTTCTGCCTTGGGTGGGGCGGTTGGACTAGAAGACCTCCAGGCTCCCTCCCCGCCCTCTGATTCTCTGATTGTATCTTTTCATTTGGAATTCAAGTTCCCTTTTTTACCTCTCTCCCCTAAGAGAATTGGTCCCACAAGCTGATCTTTGCATCCTTCTTCGATCTGTTAAATTTATCCAGGCTTCCGAAAAGAAGCTTTTGGGGTTATATTTACTTTCTGCCAGGTGTACATGACTTCAGCATGCAATAATAATAATAATAATAATGAAGCCATGTACACCTGGCAGAATAATAATAATAATAATAATAATAATAATAATAATAATGAAGAAGAAGAAGAAGAAGAAGAAGAAGAAGAAGAAGAAGAAGAAGAAGAAGAAGAAGTAGTAGTTGGAAGGGACTTTTGAAGTCTTCTAGTCCAGTGGTTCTCAACCTGTGGGTAGAGTTATCTTGGCCTCATGGTTTCTCACCAGCATCCTCCCAGAATGATGACTTGGACCTTGGAGGTCATCTAGTCCAACCCCCTGCTCAGGCAGGAACCCCTATACCATCTCGGATAAATGGCTGTCCAGTCTCTCCTTAAAAACTTCCAGTGTTGGAGCATTCACTGCTTCTGGAGGCAAGTGGTTCCACTGGTTAATTATTCTAACTGTCAGGAAGTTTCTCCTTAGTTCCAGGTTGCTTCTCTACTTGATCAGTTTCCATCCGTTGCTTCTTGTCCTGCCTTTAGGTGCTTTGGAGAATAGCTTGACTCCCTCTTCTTTGGGGCAGCCCCTGAAATATTGGAACACTGCTATCATGTTCCCCCTTGTCCTTCTCTTCTTAAACTAGACATACCCAATTCCAGCAACCGTTCCTTACATGTTTTAGCCTCCAGTCTCCTGATCATCTTTGTTGCCCTTCTCTACCCTCTTTCTGGAAGCAACCCAGCTGTAAAAGAGTCACCGTTCCTGTGAATTCTTGAATTTCCAAATCCCATTTAAAAAAAAAAAAAAATTCCGCTAACTTGTTCTTGTACATTCACCTACACCGCCCAGCTGAATAATGACTTCCCCGGAATCAGATTCATTCAGAATGTTGCAACAATTTCTTCCCCCAAATTATCCGTTAAACCTTCGCCAGATTTTTTGCACGTAACTCTTCCATTTGCAGCCAGGACAACCTTAGAAGACCAATTCATACCTTTTAGGCCAGTGGTTCTCAACCTGTGGGTCGGGACCCCATTTGGGGTTGAATGACCATTTCACGGGGGTCTCCAAACAACGCAGCCCGCCATTTTTTTCCCCTTTTCCTTAGCTGTGCTACTCCCTTTTGTTCTATTGGCTTTTGAAAGCCAATAGAAGAGACTCTCTTGAATAGAGTCTAATTCTATTGGCTTTCAGAAGCCAATAGGAATTGTCCAGGCTGTCTCTGCCCTGCTGAGCCCGCCAAAAGTCCCATTCTGCAAACAGTGCTGCACCAGTTGAGTAGTCCTCGACTTACGACCGATTGAGTAGTCCTCGACTTACAACCGGTTGGGGATCGCGACATTAAAAAGGTTGAGAACCACTGTTTTAGGGCCTTTTTCCAGTGGCCTCCATAATGGACTGAAACACTCCTGTCTGTAAAGCTTGAACTGGATGAAGGGCCACCCCCAAGTCTCCCCCCGCTGGAGAAAAGAGAGGGTGAAGTGCGTGTTTGGGTGCGCGTTGTGTATGTGAGAGTGAGAGAAGGAGAGAGAGAAAGAGAAGGAGGGAAAGAGAAGAAGAGAGAAAGAGAGACAGGGGAAGAGAGAAAGAAGGGGAGAGAAAAAGAGAAGAAAAGAGGTAGAGAGAGAAAGAAGGAAACGGAGAGAAAAAGAGAGAAAAGGAGAAAAAAGGGCGAAGAAAGAGAAAAGGGGACAAAAAAGAGAAAACGAAATTAGAAGGACAGAAAAAGAGAGAGAAGGAGAGAGAAAATGAAAGCACAGGAGAGAGAAAGAGAAAAGAGGGGGAGAGAGAGAAAGACAGAGAGAAGGAAGGAGAAAAGACAGAGAAAGAGAGAAAAGAGAAGGTCAGGTAGAGGAAGAAGGAAAGAGAAAAAGAAGAAAAGAGGGAAAGAGAAAAGGAGAAAGAGAGAAAAGGGGACAGAAAAAAAGAGAGAGAAAGCGAAATGAGGACAGAAAGAGAAAAGTGAAGGAGAGAGAGAGAAAGAAAAGAGGAGAAAGAGAAAAGGGAGAGAGAAAGAATGAGAGAGAAGGAAGGAGAAAAGAGAAGGACAGAGAACGAGAGAAAAGAGAAGGACACAGAGGAAAAGCGAGAGAGAGAAAGAAAGAAAAGGAGAGAGAGGGGAGGAGGAAGAGCCAGAGCTAGTCTGGCCTAGTCTGGCACCAGGCTAGAAAGCGGGAGACCATGAGTTCTAGTCCCGCCTTAGGCATGAAAGCCAGCTGGGTGACTTAGGGCCAATCACCAGGAGACTGTGAGTTCTAGTCCCGCCTTAGGCCTGAAAGCCGGCTGGGTGACTTTGGGCCAATCATCAGGAGCCTGGGAGTTACAGTCCCGCCTTAGGCGTGAAAGCCAGCTGAGTGACTTTGGGCCAATTACCAGGAGTCTGGGAGTTCTAGTCCCGCCTTAGGCGTGAAAGCCGGCTGGGTGACTTTGGGCCAATCATTAGAAGTCTGGGAGTTCTAGTCCCGTCTTAGGCGTGAAAGCTGGCTGGGTGACTTTGGGCCAATCACCAGGAGACTGGGAATTCTAGTCCCGCCTTAGGCGTGAAAGCCAGCTGGGTGACTTTGGGCCAATCACCAGGAGACTGAGAGTTCTAGTCCCGCCTTCTCAATAAAAGTCAGCTGGTTAACCTTGGGGCAGTCCCTCCCTCCCTCTTCCCCCCCCTCTCTCAGCCCCACCCACTCCACAGGGTTGTTGTTGTGCGGAAAACAGGAGGCGGAGGATGTGTTGGCAATGTTCCCTGCCTTGAGTTATTTGTAAAAAAGAATAAAGGTGGGGAAATAAACAAATGAAAATAAAAATAAAGAGCTGCAACCTGTGGCAGGAAACATCTGAGATGAAAGCAGCGGTGCGAGGGGAGGGCGTTGTGTGTTGTGCAGGATTTGCCCAGGAAAGTAGAATGTTCTGCCGGGAAAACGACTCGGATGGAACACAGGCACCCAGAAAAAGATGATGGACGGGTCCCACCTCCGAGGCGGAAGACGGTTCAGAGAGAGAAAGGAAGTCCTCAAGATCCCATTGCTACTTTTATACCAGCAGGTCAAGTCCACTACAAAAATCAGATTAAAAGGATCCAGATGGAATCAAAAAGTTCTCTTGGGGCTGGACTAGAAGACCTCCAAGGTCCCTTCCAGCTCTATTCTATTCTATTCTATTCTATTCTATTCTATTCTATTCTATTCTATTCTATTCTATTCCATCCCATCCCATCCCATCCCATCTTCTATTCTATTCTATTCTATTCTATTCTGTTCTGTTCTGTTCTGTTCTGTTCTGTTCTATTCTATTCTATTTTCTATTCTATTATTATTATTATCTAGCTAACATCTGTCTTACTTATCCATCTGTCTCTCTATCACATATAGCTGCTATCTATCAGCTATTATCTATCTCTCAATATTGATCTATATCTATCTATCATCTCTATCTATCTATTTATCTATCTATCTATCTATCTATCATCTATCTATCTATCTATCTATCTATCCATCTATCCATCTGATCATCTATCTATCTATCTATCTATCTATCTATCCATCTATCCATCTGATCATCTATCTATCTATCTATCTATCTATCTATCTATCTATCTATCTATCTATCTATCTATCCATCTAATCATCTATCTATCTATCTATCTATCTATCTATCTATCTATCTATCTATCTATCTATCTATCATCATCATCATCTATATCTATCTTCTATCTAATCTATCACCTAGCTATCCAACTATCTAGCTGGCTATTATCTCTCTCTCTCTCTATTCAATATCCATCCATCCATTTTGTGACTGTGAGTTCCACAAATTAAGCACTGCATAAATAAATTGTTGTTTTTGAAAAAGCCATGCCACTGTCTTAAATTCTGCTTATCTTGATATATGCATAAAAGGGGGCTCTGCTGTTTATTTAAATACCACCTGAGCAACTTTTTAAAACAGCGAACAGTAGAAAAGATTTTAACACTGGGAACACCGATCCTGAATTGTGCCAACCATCCAAGCTGACTTTATTTCCAGTGCACTTTCTGTTCCTAAAATATATGTGCCAAAATGTTACCGTTGTTACAACTGCTATTGTTAGGGCAGGACTGAAATACTGAAGCATAAAATTTGTGTTTTTTTCCCTCCTCATATTTTCCTTCAGATCATTACACATGTCACATCAATCGTCACATCGGATTGAGCTTTGAAATAGCTGCCATATAGTTCATAAACAAACAATGTGGAGTAACATTTTGAAGGTTACACATAGTCGCTGCTCAGTCTTAAAAAGCATCTTTGCTACAGATGAGGTTTAACGAGAAAAAGAATTCCAACAGTGAAAAAGACTATTTAGAACAGTGATTCTCAACCTTTCTAATGCCGTGACCCCATAATACAGTTCCCCATTTTGTGGTGACCCCCAAGTGGGTGTGGCCACCAATAAGAGGGAGTAGGACAGCTAGGGAAAAGGGGAAAAAATGGCGGACAGCATGGTTTGGCGACCCCCGTGAAATGGTCATTTGACCCCAAATGGGGTCCCGACCCACAGGTTGAGAACCACTGATTTAGAAGCAAAAGGAAGGAATATAAAGTTGACTTGTTTGATCAGGACTAAGATAATAAGGACTTTTATAAAATTCTGGAATCCCTTTATTATTTTTTAGCTAACATCAGGAGAGAAATGACAATGATTTTTGGATTTGTGAATTGTTGGGGATACTCAGAGAAGAGGTGAACCATGCATGTAACTTCATGGGGATGGGAACCATTAATTTGCCTGGAAATTAATTAGTGGAAACTCATCAAGGAGAGAAGCAACCTAGAACTAAGGAGAAACTTCCTGACAGTGAGAACAATTAATCAGTGGAACAGCCTGTCTCCAGAAGCAGTAAATGCTCCAACACTGGAAGTTTTTAAGAAGAGACTGGACAGCCATTTGTCCGAAATGGTGTAGGGTTTCCTGCCTGAGCAGGGGGTTGGACTAGATGACCTCCAAGGTCCCTTCCAACTTTACTACTATTACTATTACTATTATTGCAAGGAAGATTGGGAATTGCTTATTAAAATATTCTTTTTTGTCTCCTTCTCCTTTTCCTTCTCCTTTCCCTCCTTCTCCTTCTTCTTTTATTCCTTCTCCTCCTTTTTCTCCTTTCCTTTTTTCTCTCCTTTCCTCCCCTCCCTCTGTCTCCTCTCCTGTCCCCTCCTCCCCTCTCATGTGCATTTATTTTTCTTTTTTTTTCTCTCTGATTTCAATTTGTATTATTTTTTAAATTATAAAACTCTTCACTAAAAAGTATATTTTTATAAAAGAGGGATTTTTTTGAAAAAAAATATATACCTCAATCTGAGCTTAATTCATTGAGCTTAAATATACAGTATAACAAGAGTTGGAAGGGACCCTGGAGGTCTTCTAGTCCAACCCACAACGTTGCTTGTCAGAAGGTCACAAAAGTTGATCCCGTGACCCAGTTGACAAGCGTTCGAATTTTGATCACGTGATTCTGGGCATGCTACAATGGTCAAAAGTGTGAAAAACGGTCATCAGTCCCTTTTAGTGACCTCAGTGACTCTGTAACTTCGAACGGTCACTAAATGAAGTGTTGTAAGTTGAAGACTACCTGTATCCCTGGTGTGTATGTGTGTGTGTGTGTGTGTGTGTGTGCATACAAACGATGTGGGGGGACACTCCTCCTTTTAGGATGCTCACATGTGTCTGAGGAGGGATGCATTGTAGCCCCACTAATTGCAAGGGGAGAAGCAATCTAGAACTGAGGAGAAATTTCCTAACAGCGAGAACAATTAACCAGTGGAACTACTTGCCTCCAGAAGTTGTGAATGCTCCAACACTGGAAGTTTTTAAGAAGAAACTGGACACCCATTTGTCTGAAATGGTATAGGGCAGGGGTAGGCAACCTTGGCTCTTTTATGAGTCGTGGACTTCAACTCCCAGAATTCTTGAGCCAGCATGAGGGAACTATGGCCCCTTCATGACTCATGGACTTCAACTCCCAGAATTCCTGAGACAGCATGGGGAAACTTTGGCCCCTTCATGACTTGTGGACTTCAACTCCCAGAATTCCTGAGCCAGCATGGGGAAACTTTGGCCCCTTCATGACTTGTGGACTTCAACTCCCAGAATTCCTGAGCCAGCATGGGGGAACTTTGGCCCCTTCATGACTTATTGACTTCAACTCCCAGAATTCCTGAGCCAGCCTGGCTCAGCTTGGAAACCTCTCCCTTTTCCCTCAGCATGGCTGGCTCAGGAATTCTGGGAGTTCAAGTCCACAAGTCATAAAGGACTCTACCCCTGGTATAGAGTCTCCTGCCTGAGCAGGGGGTTGGACTAGATGACCTCCAAGGTCCCTTCCAACTCTGTTATTCTGTTATTCTGAATAGCTTCCCTCCAGAGGTTGTGGGTGCTCCATCCCTGGAACTTTTTAAAGAAGAGACTGGACAGCCACTTCTCTGGAACGGTACACCTAGTCCTCGGCTTACAAAAGTTACAATGGCACTGAAAAAAAAAAGTGACTTATGACCCTTTTTCACAGTTACGACCTTTGCAGCCTCCCCACGGTCGCCGGATCCAAATTCTGATTCCTCCTTATGACGCTCGCAGTGTCCCCGGGGGTCACGCGATCCCCTTTGGCGACTTTCTGACAAGCAAAGTCAAGGGAGGGAAGTCAGATGCCTTTCACATCCCGGGTTACGGACTTATCCGCTGCAGCGATCCACTTAACGACCGAGGCGAGAAAAGTCGTCAAACGGAGCAAAAACCCCTTAAGAAACGTCTCGCTTCGCGGCAGAAATTCCGGGCTCAGCCGCTAGTCGTAAGTCCAGGACTACCTCTGGGGGGGGGCAGTCTCCTGACACAGCAGGGGGCTGGACTAGAAGACCTCAGAGGTCCCTCCTGACTCTCTCTTATTCTGTTATTCGACAGGAATAACAGGAAACCAGACAAGGTAAATAATATGAAATTTTGGCACTGAAGGAGGATAAAACACACCCAGTCCACCCTGCTCCACCCACCTCCTGACTATAAAATCTACAACCCCCCCCCACCCCACTCCCATTTGTAATCCTTGCACTCCGGAGTATTTAACTCATCGGAAGCCGGGATGTATTCCCAGAGACAAATCTATGAGAAATAGTTTTGGCTCACTCAAGTTTTTGGGTGACTTAATTCTCTATTCCCCCCCCACCCCACCCCACCCTGGGTGTCCCTCCCTCCCTCTGACTGCTGCTGGTCAGCAAGTCCAGCCCATTCCCACCCACCTCCCCAAGAAGAAACTTCCCACAGATGGGAGCAGCTGGAGCATCTGGAAGAGAAGAACATTAGAAAGCTGCAGAGAAAGACGAAGGCACCAAACCTGGATCGCCAAATTAGGTGGGTACCGAGAGATTTGATCCCGGTGGAGGCCAGGCCGGTGAGATGGGGGCCCGGTGTGCTGTAGTCTGTGTGTCTGTGTGTCTGTGTTGTGTTTTTTTTCCAGGGGAGAGAAAAATGTAAGCCAGATGCTGCTGGAATGTTTTTTTTTTTTTTTGAAAAACCTCTGCCCGATCTTTTTCATCTTGGAAATTGCAGCGAGTAAAAGGAGATAGCTGTTGGTTTTTTTTTTTTTTTTTTTTTCTTTCTTTCTTTCTTTCTTTCTTTCTTTCTTTCCTTCCTTCCTTCCTTCCTTCCTTCCTTCCTTTTTTTCTTTCTTTCTTTCTCTTTCTTTCTTTCTTTCTTCCTTCCTTTCTTCCTTTCTTCCTTCCTTTTTTTTTTTTCTTTCTTTCTTTCTTTCTTTCTTTCTTCTTATCGGAAGAAAAAAAGGGTGGTGGGGGTATTGGGGCACGATAAGAGTAGAAATGATGCTGTTTGGAAAGTCATTTTTCGTCCCCCTTGCCCCATCCCACAGTGGGAATTAAGCCCATGTTTTCCTTATGTCACTCGTGAGTAAGTCCCATTCAATTGCGTTGGAGCGTTGATAATAATAGTAAAGTTGGAAGGGACCTTGAAGGTCTTCTAGTCCAACCCCCTGCTCAGGCAGGAAACCTATTCCGTGTCAGACAAACAGCTGTCCAGTCTCTTCTTAAAAACTTCCAGTGTTGGAGCATTTACTGCTTCTGGAGGCAGGTGGTTCCACTGGTTAATTGTTCTAACTGTCAGGAAGTTTCTCCTTAGTTCTAGGTTGCTTCTCTCCTTGATGAGTTTCCACCCGTTGCTTCTTGTCCTGCCTTCAGGCGCTTTGGAGAATAGCTTGACTCTCTCTCTCTGCATGTTTCTCCCCTTCTTTTAGAACATAGACTCTGTAAGGGACCCTGGAGGTCATCTAGCCCAACCTTCTGCTCAAGGCAGGAGAACCTTATCCCATCCAATGGCTGTCCAGTCTGTTTTTGAAAACCTCCAGTGATGGAACATCCACAACTCCGGAAGGCAGTTCGTCCATTAATTAATTGTTCTCACTGTCAGAAAATTTTGCCTTAATTCTAGGTTAGATCTCCCTTTAATGATCCATCCGTTACTTCTTTGTCCTGTTTTCAAGTGCTTTGGAAAACATGTCAGTCTCTATTCTCTATGACAGCCCCTCAACTAAGGGAAGATAAGAATCATGTTCTCCCCTTTAAGGGGATGTCCTTTTATAAATAGGTCCCATTGAATGCAATTTAACTTATAAGGAACTATGCCTGATAAATAGGTCCCATTGAATGCAATTTAACTTATAAGGAACTATGCCTAAAGGAGCCACGCAGGAAAGTCAGCGTAGAATTAGAATTAGAATAACAGAGTTGGAAGGGACCGTGCAGGTCATCTAGTCTGACCCTCCCCTGCCCAAGCAGGAGACTCTACACCATTTCTGACAGATGGCAGTCCAGTCTTTTCTTAAGAGCTTCCAGGGATGAAGCTCTCACAACTTCTGAAGCTCCGCTGGTTGATTGTTCTCACTGTCAGGAAATTGCTCCTTATTTCTAGGTTGAATCTGTACTATTAGCAGAGCGCACGCTGAATGTCTTCCATAGGTGATGGAAAGTATGCAGCAGTCTAAACTGGGTTCAGAATAAAATAGTATAGTATATTTCAGGAGTTCTCAAACTTGGCAACTTCAAGACTTGGGGACTTCAACCCCCAGAATTCCTCAGCTAGCTGGCTGAGGAATTCTGGGAGTTGAAGTCCCCAAGTCATGAAGGGACCATAGTTCCCCCTGTGCTGGCTGAGGAATTCTGGGAATTGAAGTCCACGAGTCATGAAGGGGCCATAGTTCCCCCATGCTGGCTGAGTAATTCTGGGAGTTGAAGTCCACAAGTCATGAAGGGACCATAGTTCCCCCTGTACTGGCTGAGGAATTCTGGGAATTGAAGTCCACGAGTCATGAAGGGGCCATAGTTCCCCCATGCTGGCTGAGTAATTCTGGGAGTTGAAGTCCACAAGTCATGAAAGGGCCATAGTTTCCCTGTGCTGGCTGAGGAATTCTGGGAGTTGAAGTCCACAAGCCATGAAGGGGGCCATAGTTCCACAAGCCATGAAGGGACCATAGTTCCCCCATGCTGGCTCAGGAATTCTGGGAGTTGTTCTTAAAATTGCCAAGTTTGGACACTCCTGGTATACAGGTGGTCCTTGACTTACAACTGTACAACTGAGCCCAAAGTTTATATTGTTAAGTAAGACATTAGTTGAGTGAGTTTTTCCCCATTTTATGACCTTCCTTGCTACCGTTGTTAAGTGAAACACTGCAGTTATTAAGTTAGCAATGCGGTTGTTAAGTGAATCTGGCTTCCCCATTGACTTCGCTTGTCACAAGGTCGCCAAAGGGGATCACCTGACCTTGGACGCTGCAACCGTCGTAAGTACATGCCAGTTGCCCAGCCTCCGAATTTTGATCACATGACCACGGGGAGGCTGCAACGGTTGTTAAGTGTGAAAAGTGGTCATAAGTCACTTTTCTAAAGTGCCGTTGTCACTTTGGACGGTTACTAAATGAATTGTCATAAATCAAGGACTATCCTTGACAATTTTAAGGCATGTGGACTTCAACTCCCAGAATTCCACAGCCAGCATTGCTGGCTGTGGAATTCTGGGAGTTGAAGTCCACATGCCTTAAAATTGTCAAAGTTAAGAAACACTGCAGGGATTTTGCTCACTTAACAGCTGCAGGGATTCCCTTAACAATTGTGGCAAGACAAGGTCGTTCAATGGGGCAAAACTCACTTAAGGACTGTCTTGCTTAGCAACAGAAGTTTGGGCTGCAGTTGCAGTTGAGGACGATCTTCAGCTGATGCTTGTGAGGTGCAAAACGTGAATTCTTCCCCTACGGAGTAATTCCGTAGGAGTAACAGAAAGTCACAAAAGTTTCCTTTCAGCTTGATTTCAGGAAAAAAAGAGAAAGACTCAGAACATAGGAATATATAACTGATGGATGTTTGCACTGCCCCAGCTTTTAAAACAGAGTGATGCATGTCATGTTGCAAGACTGAAGTAATTATGCAAAGAATCAGAATCAGAATAGAGCTGGAAGGGACCTTGGAGGTCTTCTAGTCCAGCCCCCTGCTCAAGCAGGAGAGCCTATACCAGGGGTAGGCAACTTTGGCTCTTTTATGACTCGTGGACTTCAACTCCCAGAATTCCTGTGCCAGCATGGGGGAACTATGGTCCCTTCATGACTCGTGGACTTCAACTCCCAGAATTCCTGTGCCAGCATGGGGGAACTATGGCCCCTTCATGACTTGTGGACTTCAACTCCCAGAATTCCTCAACCAGCATGGGGGAACTATGGCCCCTTCATGACTTGCAGACTTCAACTCCCAGAATTCCTCAGCCAGCATGGGGGAACTATGGCCCCTTCATGACTCGTGGACTTCAACTCCAAGAATTCCTCAGCCAGCATGGCTCAGCTTGGAAACCTCTCCGTTTCCCCTCAGCGTGGCTGGCTCAGGAATTCTGGGAGGAAGTCCACGAGTCATAAAAGAGCCAAGGTTGCCTACCCCTGGCCTATACCATTTTAGACAAGAGACTGTCCAGTCTCTTCTTAAAAACCTCAAGTGATGAAGCACCCACAACTTCTGGTGGCAAGATGTTCCACTGGTTAATTGTCCTCACTGTTAGGAAGTTTTTCCTTAGTTCCAGGTTGCTTCTCTCCTTGATAAGTAATCATAATAATAACAGGATCTGTATGAGTTTTTAGAATAGACTAGCAGAGTTGGAAGGGACCTTGGAGGTCTTCTAGTTCAACCCCCTGCTCAGGAAGGAAACCCTATACCATTTTAGACAAATGGCTGTCCAGTCTCTTCTTAAAAGCTTCCAGTGTTGGAGCATTCACCGCTTCTGGAGGCAGGTTGTTCCACTGGTTAATTGTTCTGACTGTCAAGAAGTTTCTCCTTAGTTCTAGGTTGCTTCTCTCCTTGATTAGTTTCCATCCGTTGCTTCTTGTCCTGCCTTCAGGCACTTTGGAGAATAGCTTGACTCCCTCTTCTTTGGGGCAACATCTCAAATACTTAGAACGCTGCTATCATGTCTCCCCTATTTCTTCTTTTCTCTAGACTAGCCATACACAAATCCTGCAACTGTTCTTCATATGTTTTAGTCTCCAGGCCTTTAATCATCTTAGTTGCTCTTCTCTGCACTTTTTCCAAAGTCTCAACATCTTTTCTGTAACATGGTGACCAAAACTGGACGCCGTATTCCAGGGGTGGCCTTACTAAGGCTTTATAAAGCGGGGCTAATACTTCACGTGGTATTGATTCTAGACCTCTCTTTATACAACCCAGGATTGTATTAGCTTTTTTGGCTGCTGCTGCACATGGCTGGCCCACGTTTAAAATATCGTCCAGATCACTTAAGAGTTGCATATCTGCAAATGGAGCCAAAAGAAAGAGAAATATATTTCAAGGACATAATTCACTAAAAGCAGACTTTTGTACTGCATTTTTTGATTGATAAACATTGACTTTTATTTCATTTTTTAAAAATTATTTTATTTTTAACCAACAAAACAAAACAAAGCAAAACATAACACACATACACACACAGTATATACTCCTCCCCCCCCTTTTTTATTGAAAATTTTTTAAAAGTTTTACAAATAAACAACCAAAAACAAATCAACCCTCACCCAATCCCTCCCGAACCCACCCCTCCCTCCCCCCCGAACTTCTCAGAACTGAATATAGGCTTATTTAAAATTTTAAAGTATCTAAACAAATTTTTACAACTTATAATAATAAAATATATGTAAACATAAAAAAAATACTTAAAAAAAGAAAGAAGAAATAGGAGGAAAGAGAGAGAAAAGGAAAAAGAAAAAAAGATAACAAAGACAGAAAAAGAAAAGAAAAAACAATCTATACAAATTATGAGAAAGCTAAATGATATTTTTCCATATCCAAATTATATTGTATAAAATTTATCCATTTTTCCCATACAACAAAAAAATTCTCTTGAGATTGCTCCTTTAAGAAAGCCGAAATCTTTGCCATTTCCGCCAAATAATAAACTTTATAAAACCACTCTTGTAAAGTAGGCAAAGATTCCTTCTTCCAATATTGTCCTACTAACAGCCTTGCGGCTGTAATCAAATTTAACATCAATATAACTTCCTTAGCGTCACAATCAACAACAATACCTAATAAAAATAATTGCGGGGTAAATTTTACCCTCCTTCTAAAAATTCTTTGAATATTCCACCATATCTTAATCCAAAAAGCTTTTATATTTTTACACGACCACCAAATATGATAATAAGTAGCATCCAAACAACCACATCTCCAGCATTTAGGCTGTAGATCAGGGTACATAATAGACATTTTTTGTGGATCAAGGTGCCATCTATAAAACATTTTATAAAAATTCTCTCTTAAGTTCTGTGCTTGTGTGAATTTAACATTCCTCACCCAAATGAGTTCCCAAGTATCCAATGGGATTGGTACACCAATATTTTGTGCCCATTTAATCATACAATCTTTGATTAATTCAGATTCTGAATCCATTTCTACTAAAACCCCGTAAACCCTCTTAATATGAGTTGGTCTTTGATCCCTTACTTGTTTAAAAAGATTTTCATCTTCTCTCAGCCAACCCATATTACGATCCGTCTTCCATCTGTCCACTATTTGTCTATATTGAAACCATGAATAAATAATATTTTCATGTACTAAATCTTCCAAAGATTTTAAGTGCCAGTTTTGACCATCCCATCTAAGTAGTTGTGTATAAGAGACCATATCCATCTTAACTCCTCTCTTTATCCCTTCTATCGCATGCCAAGGTATAGCCTACAATGGTATTTTAAAATCACTTTTATAATATTTCCTCCACACCCTAAGCAAAGAAATCCTTATAATATGAGATTTAAAAACCCGATCCACTTTTTTATTAAAAATTAAATAGGCATGCCATCCAAAAAGTAAATCCCAACCCTCCAAATGGAGTATTTCTACATTTGTTAAATTCATCCAATCACTAATCAGTGTTAAAACCACAGCGTTTCAAATTTGGTACCTTGAGTCCACCTCTCTCACGAAAATCTTGCATAATTTTAAGTTTTACCCTTGGTTTTGTTCCCTGCCCAAATAAATTTATTAATACCTTTCTGCCATTCATTTAAATTAAGTTCATTCTTTAAGATAGGTAACATTTGAAACAAAAAAAGAAATTTTGGTAAAACATTCATTTTAATAACTGCAATTCTACCCATAAGAGATAACTGTAAGTTATTCCTCCTCCTCCCCCCCCTTTTTAACAGCTATTATGTAATGGTAATCTATTATTTACATTTCCCCCCCCCTTAGTCTTCTTTAGAATATTAATTGACTTTTATTTCATAAAGGCCTTCCCAGTAATTGGAAATGCGTCGTATGAAAGGACTTGTAGAAAACCGGTGTCAAGAAATTCTTTCATCTGAATTCCCCACTTACAGGTGGGCCTCAGCTTACAACCATTTTTTCAGACCCAATTTAAAGCAGCAACGGCACTGAAACAAAGCAATTTACAAGCAGTCCTCACATTTACGACCACAACCACATCTCTATGGTCACGGGATCAAAATTTGGGTGTTTGGCAACCAGCATGTATTTTTATAACGGTTGCATCATCCCGGGGTCATGGGGGTCACTATTTGCAACCTTCCCAGATGGCTTCCGACAAGCCGCGTCAATGGGGGGAGGTCAGATTTGCTTAATGACCAATGATTCATTTAACAACCCTGGCAAAAATGATCATAAAATCAGGTCTGGCTGGCTCCCACATCCACCTTGGTTAGCAACACAATTCTAGTCCCAGTTATGGCTGAAAATGGAAGACTATCTGTAGATCAAAGTATCGTAATAGTAGAGGCGGTTTTCACTTTAGGCAGCCTGAACTGGGAACCTGGAGGAAAAACTGAGTATCTGTGTAGTTGTGTGAGGGACAGGTTGCCTGCAAACTTGGGCTGGGAATCTCATGCCGGTTCTCATAACTGAGGACTAGAGCCATGTCCTGTCCTGGGCTGAACTAAGACATCAACCTGAGCCCAAGCAAGATGCCAACTTGTTCCAATCTTGAAATAGGTAGAAATGTCCTAGGAAGTAATTGGATCAACCAGCCTCTGGGAATCATGGGGGATATACAAGTCACTTGGATCTGAACTGAGAGCAACCCCCCCTTCTAGCACTGATGATGTTACCTAGTGGGGTCATGAAACGCCTGCAAGAAAACAACCAACTCAGAGAGTACCAAGGACCCCACAGTCCACTTTCTCCTCCTCCTCCTCCTCCTCCCTTTCTCCTTCTAGATTGATGATGCTACCTAGCTTGGTCATGAAATGTCTGCAAGAAAACAACCCAGCTCAGAGAGCACCAAGGATCTCACAGTCGTCGTCGTTGTCCTCCTCCTCCTCCTCCTCCTCCTCCTCCTCCTCCTCCTCCTCCTCCTCCTCCTCTTTTCCCCAAAGCCCCCTCCCTTCTAGCAGTGATGATGTTACCTAGTTGGGCCACTGTGACCCTCATAAATACATATCGGTGGCAAAATGTCCACATTTTAATCCTGTGATCCTGGGGATGCTACAACGGTCGTAAGAGTGAAAAACAGTCAGTTCACTTTTTTTCCGGTGCTGTTGTAACTTCCAATGGCCACTAAACAAGCATTTGTAAGCCGAGAACTACCTGTGTGCAGCTTTATTTATTTATCCATCCCTACCATAACTTTTCATTCCCTTAATGCAGTGGTTCTCAACCTTTTTAATGCCGCAACCCCCAACCGGTCGTAAGACAAATACTACTCAACCGGTCGTAAGTCGAGGACTACTCAACTGGTGCAGCACCGTTTGCAGAATGGGACTTTTGGCGGGCTCAGCAGGGCAGAGACAGCCTGGACAATTCCTATTGGCTTTTGAAAGCCAATAGAATAAAAGGGAGTAGCACAGCTAAGGAAAAGGGGGAAAAAATGGCGGACTGCGTTGTTTGGCGACCCCCGTGAAATGGTCGTTCGACCCCAAATGGGGTCCCGACCCACAGGTTGAGAACCGCTGCCTTAACGAAACCAAGGTCCCACCAAATACGACTAAATCAATTCCCGAAATCTAGAATTTCTACCCTTATAATAATAATAATAAAGTTGGAAGAGACCTTGGAGGTCATCAAGTCGAACCCCCTGCTCAGGCAGATAACCCTATATCATTTCAGACAAATGGCTGTCCAGTCTCTTCTTAAAAACTTCCAGTGTTGGAGCATTCACCGCTTCGGGAGGCAGGCTGTTCCACTGGTTAATTGTTCTAAATGTCAGGAAGTTTCTCCTTAGTTCCAGGTTGCTTCTCTCCTGTTTCCATCTGTTGCTTCTTGTCCTGCCTTCAGGTGCTTTGGAGAATAGCTTGACTCCCTCTTCTTTGGGGCAGCCCCTGAGATACTGGAAGGCTGCTATCCTGTCCCCCCTCGTCCTTCTCTTCATTAAACTAGACATACCCAGTTCCAGCAGCCGTTCCTTATATGTTTCAGCCTCCAGTCCCCTAATCACCTTTGTTGCTCTCCTCTGTACTCTTTCCAGAGTCTCAACATCTTTTTTACATCGTGGTGACCAAAACTGGATGCCGGATTCCAAGTGTGGCCTTACCAAGGCCTTGCAAAGTGATATTAACACTTCACATGATCCTGATTCTATCCCTCTGTTAATGCAGCCCAGCACTGAGTTGGCCTTTTTGGCAGCTGCAGCACACGGCTGGCTCCTATTGAAGTGATTGTCCATTAGGACTCCAAGGTCCCTCTCACAGTTGCTACTATTGAGCCAGGTACCCCCTATGCTATACCTATATTTGCTCCCAGTCTGGGGTTTTGCAGCAGGAGCAAAGCAACCAGGGGGAAAAGCCCTCATCTCCTGCACATCTTCCCGCAAAATGATTGAAGAGTTATCCTCTTGCACAGGCCTGGAAGCTTCCTTGCCTTTTGCCCTTTGGCTCCCTGGAGGGGAGGGGTCTTTTGGGGAGGGGTCCAGCAGACGCAGCCGGAGGAATCTCTGCTCAGTTGCATCATAAAATCTGCAGGATAAGACAACTGGGTTCCTGTAACATAGTCAGCACTGCTCTTTCTCCCTTCCTTCTCTTTCTTCTTTCTTGTTCCTTCTTCCTCTTTCCTTCTTCCCTGCCTCCTCTTCCTCCCTCCCTTACACCATCCCCTTCCTTCCTTCCTTCCTTCCTCCTCTCCTTCCCTGCCTCCTTCCTTCCTTCCTTTCTTTCCTACCTCTTCCTCCTCCCCTCCCTCTCTCCCTCTCTTTCTTCTGTCCCTCTGTTCTTCCCTCCTTTCCTACCTTTCTCTTTTCTCTCCCTCCCTCCCTTCTTCCTCCTTCCTTCCTATCTTCCCTCTCTTCCCTCTCTTCCTTCCTGCCTCCCTCCCTTCTTTCCTCTCATTCCTCCTCTCCTTCCCTCCCTTCTTCACTTCTTTCCTACCTCTTCCTCCTCCCCTCCCTCCCTCTCTTCCTTCCCTCCATCCTTCCCTCCTTTCTTTCCTACCTCCTTCTTTCCTCCCTCCCTCCCTCCCTTCTTCCTTCTTCCTCCTTCCTTCCTATCTTCCCTCTCTTCCTTCTTGCCTCCCTCCCTTCTTTCCTATCTCCTTCCTCCCCTCCCTCCTTCCCTTCTTTCCTACTTCTTTCTCCTCCCCTCTCTCCCTCTCTTCCTTCCCTCCCTTCTTTCCTACCTCCTTCTCTTTTCCCTCCCTCCCTCCCTTCTTCCTCCTTCCTTCCTATCTTCCCTCTCTTCCTCCCTCCCTCCGTCCTTCCGTCCCTTCTTTCCTAACTCCTTCCTCCTTCTCTTCTCTTCTCTTCTCTTCTCTTCTCTTCTCTTCTCTTCTCTTCTCTTCCTCTTTCCTTCTTCCCCCCTTCAGTCCCCAAGTGGAATCATTGAGGCATCTCCCAGGAATTCAATTTGATAGATTCCATCCACAGATTGTTTGCAGACCTCTAAAAGGCTAATTAGGAAATGGATAAGGCAGCGTTTCTAAGCCAGCTGAGGAATTCTGGGAGTTGAAGTCCTGAGATCTTAAAGGGCCTCAGGTTGAGAAATACTTTTGCTAGAAAGAGAGATGGACAAAGCTAGAATGAATCTGCCAGGAACTCTCTCTCTCTCTTTTTTAGTTTTTAAAAAGTGGCTGAGATGGGAGATAGAGGTCTAATCCCTGGAAATGACAGCACCAATAAAGCCCTGAGCTCCTTGACGATCCCCATCTGGCTTTGCCCTTCACCAGCTCTGCAGCTGGAGGTTGACGCTGCCAAAAATACTGGTGAAATTCCCACTGTTTACGCCAGCTGTTTACATTCTCCCAAGCTTGCCTTCTATAAGAGCGTTTCCCATGGATTGCCTGATCTCTAACCACTGCTCCTTCCTCCCTTTCTCCAGAGCCATGAAATTTTACCTCTTACTCTTCTTGGCGGTTCTAAACGGTGGCATCTCAACGTATCGACCCGGGACGCTTGTGCCCTGCAAAATGGTAAGGGTGGGGAGTCGAGAAAACAAGGGGAATCCACTTTGTGTAGGTAGTCCTCGACGTATGACCAAAACTGAGCCCAAACTTTCCGTTGCTAAGCGAGACCCTTGTGCCCTGCAAAACGGTAAGGGTGGGGAGTCGAGAAAACAAGGGAAATCCACTTTGTGTAGGTAGTCCTCGACTTACGACCACAACTAAGCCCAAACTTTCTGTTACTAAGTGAGACCCTTGTGCCCTGCAAAACGGTAAGGGTGGGGAGTCGAGAAAACAAGGGAAATCCACTTTGTGTAGGTAGTCCTCGACGTACGACCACAACTGAGCCCAAACTTTCCGTTGCTAAGGGAGACCCTTGTGCCCTGCAAAACGGTAAGGGTGGGGAGTCGAGAACACAAGGGAAATCCACTTTGTGTAGGTAGTCCTCGACGTACGACCACAACTGAGCCCAAACTTTCCGTTGCTAAGCGAGACAGTCATTAAGTGACTGTCACCTTTTTTTTACCACAGTTGTTAAGCGAATCACTGCCGTTGTTAAGTCAGCAACACGGCTGTTAAGTGAATCCGGCTTCCCCCATTGACTTTGCTTGTCAGAAAGTCGCAAAAGTGGATCACATGACCCCCGGGATTAAAACTGTCATAAATAGGAACTAGTTGTCAAGTGTACCGAATTTTGACCACGTGACCATCTGGATACTACAGTGGTTATATGGAGATTCTCCGTGCTCCAGGTTCCTGGTTGTCCCAAAGGTGCTCTTTCACGAGGCAACTGGATTTTCTTGTTTTTATTTGAAGACGTTTCGCTTCTCATCCCAAGAAGCTTCTTCGGCTCTGACTGGAGGGTGGAAGGATTTATACTCCTTGCAGACAGCTGGTCATTTGCATCCTTTTAGAGCAGACATGTCAAACACAAGGCCCGGGGGGCCGGATGCGGCCTGCAAAGTGATTTCATGTGGCCCGCGAAGCCATGCTGGAAACAGAGAGGGAACGGCCCCCACTGCCTTGGCCCTGGCCCAGGCCGGCCGGGAGCCAATGTACAATTTTGTGGTGGCCATCTATGCTGCAACGCATTCAGTCTTAGCTCCACAAGGCCGTCCAGAAACAGCGAGGGACCGGCCCCTGCCACGTCGCCCCCACCCCCTGGGTGCATGCTGGGGAGGGGTCCCCCTTTGTGAGGAATGAAGAAATGGACCATGCCTTGGCGCTTGCCCTGGTCCCACCCCTTCTGCCAGAGACCCTCAGATCT